>NW_025999842.1:4964405-4985906 GCF_001458135.2 Marmota marmota marmota | reverse complement strand
GGTAGCTGATCCAGGAAGAAGGAGAAGACCTCAGGCATGTGAAAACAAGGACCAGAGTGGCATCAGATTAGTTCAAACAACTGATGAGCCTGAATGAGGCTGCAAGTGTCAAAAGTCAGAGATGTAAAGGAGCCTACAAAACGGTCCATTTGGGGTGAACTGGGATAAGGACAGGGATCTACAGGAAGGGCACATGGTACCAGATTAAGTTCTGAACAGTAGGAAATTAATAGTACCACTTTATTAGTCATGATAAAGTTATGCTTAGGAATTGAGAAAGCAAGAAGTTGTGAAATCATGCTTTAGATTTTATTCATCAAATCAGTCATATTTAGAAGCATTTGATAAACGAGTTTTTGTGGAATTATCAAATATATGAACTTCTGACAACTGTGTGTTGGGCTTTATTGTTTTACTATTTCTGACGCATGCCACTTTTATTTTTCTGTAGACAATTTCCCCAAAATTCACATATGTGGTGTTGGACATCCCCTTGGGATTCTAAACGAGAGACTACTCTAAGTGGGTAGTGGCATCTTGACCCATCCTGTGGGCAGAGGCCAGGAGAGGCGAGGCATAATTGCGGTGGTCTGGGAGACACAGGCTGTCTCCTGTGGGAGGGCCATGGCTATCACTTAGAAGTGGCAACTCTCCAGAAGAGCACTGATACACAGCTCAAAGTTATACATTCTACCCACGACATTTAGGAGGATAACAGTTCACTCTAACCTAGGCCATTGATGCTCTGGTCTATGTGGGGATTCTTCTTCTTTGGAGTTCCTGTAGTTGTTTGCTATGACCCCCATGATGTGTTATTTTTATGTATCTTGTACTTCAAAGGGGCCTTCACGGAAGGCTTTTCTGTATAGTCATGACTCCATTTCTCCAAGAGCATCTCCTTATTATATAAGCATAATATACTCTTCAAATATTATTATTTTCTTTGTAAACTAATTACATCATTACATATATGTATATGTAGGTGCATTTACATGAAATTTTCATATATAACATCAAACTCCAGGGGGAAGAGTCTTTCATTCCATAGTTGGAATCCGGGCCTCCAATATGAATCATGAGTTGCAAATGTGATATCAGGATCCTTTTTATTGTGATAGGAAGTAAACCAGAACTCCAGGAAAATTGCCTTGGCGCTTTTTTTTGGCTTATAGGCAATAAGTAGGCCAATAGCCTATAACATCCTGCAGAAAAAAGACAGGCTCTGCTCCCAATAATCTCAAAGCTGCTCAGTAACAGAGACACATGTATATGGAAGCTGTGTCCAAAGAAATGTAGATGCTATTTCAGGGTGTTTCATTCCAAGAATGTGGTTTCTTTCTGTATGTGGTTTCTTTTAAATATGCAATACTTTACTACTCAGGTTTAGTAGAAGAAAAAATAAAGATGGATACATGTAATTAAAATAAAAGTAGGGCCATAGGAAACTGTTTATAGAACAGTAAAATGTTTTTATAGAAAAAAAAATCTGAAAATCTCATCCCCCAAAGGAGAAGCCATTTATTTTTCTTCTCTATAATTTGTCCAATGCCAAAGCTGTATCAACCCCGGTAATGGAGTCTCCGGAGGCAGAGGTGGATGCCATGATAAACACCAAGGCATAATGCTTTCCTCCTGGCCACTGTGCTGATCTTACCTGTCTGAAAGAGCTCCATCTCTTGCAGTGTACTATGGCGAAGAGAATCATTTTCAGCTCAGACCACTGAAAAAACTGAGGGTCCCAATAAATTTTGTTCAGTGGTATGAAGCAGAGTCTACTGGTTAGAATTGTGTGGGTCATAATTAACAAACTAGATAAAAAGTAGTTGCCACTATCTGCACCTCTCTATTCCACCCACCCATCCTTTGATAAACATAATCCAAAGGTACTGAGGAGCTAGAAAACAAAATGAAAGATTAAAATAGCCCATTTCATCAAGTCAACAAGAATGACATATTTTATCACTGTAGCATTGGAGAACTGATTTGTTTTCCTTAATGTTTTTTATCCAAGAGTCTAAGCCAACAAAAGCCTATTCTTCTGCACAGCATTTATTTTCATCATTAGCCAGTTGAGTGGGGGTTATTTTTGCAGGGACTTAGGAAGGCCACCCAAGCTTGTTTGGTATTTTCTAGTCATTTCTTAAAGTGTCTGAATAGTCTTTCCTTCCTCTTCTCATCCTGACTTCCCACCCCACACTACCTAGAACATTTTTTTTTGTTTCTTTTCTAAAGAGTAAATCATTACTTCCAATAATGACAGTTGTCCCAATCTGGGGGAGCACTGGCAGTCCTTGAAGCACTTTCTCTGAATAGCAGGCTGCCCCTGCTGTTTACCTGCTTGCTCCACTCCCGCATGGAGCCCAAAGCTGAGGTCATCAAATCTGAGCTTCAACAAAGTCATATGATGCTTTGATAACAGGGGACATTTGGAGACACTCACAAAGTTTCATTGTGAACCCACATGGCCCCCTACACCCCTTTCATAAGAATACTTTTCCTTAAACTTGAAGAGATGAGTCAGAGATAGTGATAGTGAGTGCTGGAAAAAATGAGTCTCCCCAGAGACCTGGCAGTGAAAGCTTGCTTTCAAAGCAAGTTCTTCATGGAAAAATTCTTTTTCAAGACTACCAAATCTATTAATTATGCAAGACCACTTTGGATTGGCTATTGCTACTCAAATGTGTTAGCATCAGACAGCCTGCCAATGTGTGACTTTTGGAAATACTCTGCACAGCCTGTTTTTCTCATTGGGCATATTGACATACACTGCAGCAACTTTGTGGCCTTCTCAACTACAAGATGTAAAATATCAGTTAATCTTAGTATTATGTCTTGACCACATTCCTACAAGTCTGGCCTTACATTGCCAAAAGGGAATGCAAATTTGGCCTATTGCCCCCTGTCTTTTACAAATGCTGTCACCCCTCAGATTCTTCTATCCAAACCAAATTCAGACCAAGAAGATGTCATCTTAGTTTCAGCAAAGGCAAGAACAGTTCCACACATGTACCCCCCAATTTGAAGTGAGGTGCATTAAGAGCACATCCAAAACAACCCAGGAGTCTTTGAATCCTGGAAGATAACATTATGTTCAGTTTTGCTATCAAGTATATCTTTTGTCTTCCTATTGTCTAAACTGTGATCATCCAGATGTGGCATGTCCAGTTATGTTCTACAGATAAAATATTTGATTAACTATCTCTGATTGGATCACAAATTTTACATCATTTCAACCAGGTGTTTTGGTAATCTGGAACTTTATTGACTTTACTATGAGGAAGAACATAGTTCCCTCTCATGCTCTTAAAACATATTTAACAAAAATCCTTTTTTTTTTCCTTTCAAAATAAGCTCTTCAAATGTTCAGGGTTATAAAGGACAAAAGATGACATTAGAGGTGAATTTGTATACCTTCTGGGCATATCAAATTTGATAATGTTCCTTATTGGTCCCCAAAACATTTTTCCTTCTGTGGTCCCTCTCTGTGACTAGCTTTATAGCAGGCTTGAAATGTCTTGTGGGTTGCCAAATTCTGCCAGTTCCAATCCCCAAATCTCTATCTAAGCAGTCACTCTGCTCAGCCTTGGCTTTAATTCAGGTCCCTCCCCTCTCTTGCCCTGCCTATCTCGTCAATTATTCTCAGCTCACATTCTCCCTGCACTCTGTTGCAGGAATCATTTTCCTCAAGGGCCAAGCTGAGCCTATCAGTGCTCCAAGTCCTCTAGTGATTTTTCATTGCCCTTAATAAAAGGTCTTTGCTATTAGAATGGCCCTGAAAGTCCTTTGTGAACTAATTGTCTCTTTCTCTTTTACCTCTTGCTGTTGTCTCCTGCTTGTACTTTGTTACAGAAAGGTTTAGACAATTGTAATTTCCAAAATCTTTCATTTTGTTTCTTGCTTCCATGACTTTGAACATTCTGCTGGGAATGTTTCTCCATTTTTGTGTTGAATAAACTCCTACTTATAATCAGAATGAGCCAACCTCAGAAGGTCAAGGGTCTTGTGTTTTCTCTCATGTGTAGAAAGTAGAGAGGAAAAAGGAAAAGAAAGGTTGCTGGGCATGTGTGGGGCTGTCTCATAACAATTGAAGGAATTCAGTAGAATACAAGAAAGGGACCAGGGGGAAGGGGACGGAAAAAGGAAATATTAGGGAATGATGTTGACCAAATTATATTGTTATATTCTATGTATGTATAAATATGTAACAATAAATCTCACCATTATGGACAACTATAATGCACCAATAAATCCTTTTCTGTGTGTTGAAACTTGTTTTATTGTATATATTTTTTCTATATGATAAATAAATATTAACCATTTCTTTAGATTTAAAATCTAATTCTTTAGATTGAAAAATCATTTGATGAATTTTATAGTAGTTGTTAAATGTATGTTGAACTGAATATGGTAGAAAATTTTTATGAAATCTCTGTTGCAGAGGAAGTACCTGAGAACTTAAATCTAAATCATGTTCCCTAGAAGAAGACGTTATTTGGAAGGGGAAACAATGTGGAGGCTTAAGCTTAGGAAAACATTACATCTCAGATAACAGCACCCTAAGGTCCTGGGTATAGGTGGGTTTGTAGAAATGTTTGTAAATAGGTGCTTACAGGTACTCATTGGTAACTCAAAGCTAACATTTTATATGTAATAAGTAATATACTGATTTTTTATGAAACATTTTTTGCATGTAGTTATTTTAAGTTATTAGTACATTCCTGTTTACAAAAACTACTGATATTTTTAATGTTTTATTACTGAATTACAGTTATACATAACAATGGGTTCATTATGACATTCACAAATGTATGTAAAACATAATTTGCTCCATTACAATCCCCAGTACTTCCCCTTTTCTCCTCTCCTCCTTCCCTTTGGTTGTCTTCCTCTACTCTATTAGTCTTTGTTATATTTATTGTTTTTAAAATTTGTGCATTATACTTATACATAAAAATGGAATGTAAATCTAAACTACACTGGGATTTCATCTCTTTCCAGTTACAATGCCAATCATCAAGAATACAAATAACAATAAGTGCTGGCAAGGATATGGAAGAAAAGTTCCACTCATGTATTGTTGGTAGGATTACTAATAAGCACAACCACCTTGGGAAGCAGTGTGGAGATTCCTCAAAAGACTAGGAAGGAAACCACCATGTGACCCAGCTATCCTAGTCCTTGGGATTTATTCAAAAGATCTAAAAAATCAGTATACTGTAGTGATACATGCATACCAATGTTTATGGAAATGCAATTCTCAATAGCCAAGTTATGGAATCAGCCCATCAATACTCATCAATGAATGCATAAAGAAAATGTGGTATATGTAAACAATAGGGTTTTACTCAGCCATAAAGAAGAATAGAATCATGGCATTTACTGGTAGAAACATGAAACACATCATGTTAAGTGAGATAAGCCAGATCCAGAAAGTTAAGGGTCAAATGTTTTCTCTTGTGTATGGAAGCTAGAAACAAATAAGGAAAGGGGGTGGGATTTCCCTAAAATAGAAGGGAGAACAGTGAAGTAAGGAAAGGGAATTAAAGGGGAGGGAGGAAGTTTGGTAAAGGAGAAAACTAAGGAATGAAATTCACCAAATTATGCTATGTGCATGTATGCATATATCATAACAAATTCTGCTATTACTATATTTTAATCCTTTACTTTCATTTTCAGTCTTTTAAGCAGTTACTTTGGCTGTTTCTTACTTTTGGTCTTTTAAAGTTGAACTCTTCGGTGCTTTTAGGGTGTTAAAATATTTCCTTACTCCCTATCTGTGGATATTCATCAGCGTCACAATTTTACAGCTGGATGAAATTGTTAAAACATCATCTGATTCCTTTTTTTTCCCCCCTTAAATAACAGAGCAAACTGAGAAGCAGAGAAGTGTTTTGTGAAACCTTGTGCAGCTGGTTGATGACTGAGCCAAGCCCAGCTGGTCTTCTGACTTGTTCCGAACCTGGTGCCCTTTCCTCTGCCCATGTGGTCTCCATCTATTGGCCCATTTTCACCAGATCTCTTCACCCTTCCAAACCTCTTTCAGAGAAAGCACTTCACCAGATTAGTATCTGCTCTTCCTGTTTCCTCTACTCCTGGGTATTGAGGTATTGGGGGGAAAGTTGCTGGTGCTTGTTGAATATTCTATTTCCTATTTTAGATTTCACATTTCATATTTCTTCTATAAAACTTGAAATGCTACTTGTCTTTTAAAATTCATGTGACTTGGACAAGGTTTTTGCTTTCCTTTATTTGATCTTGTGGTTTTTCTATATTCTTACTGAGAATATTTTATGTTTATTTAGACCATCTATTTTTTATTTGTGAGGTTAAAATATGTGACTCTTCTCATTTTTCATTCCTCCACATTTTCTTTAATAGAAAACAATCCTAAATTTTGGTTAGCACATTCCATTTCCTTATAAGATATTATGGTTTACTTTGGGCATTCATATTCTTTACTTAAAAGAAGAGCTTTCATAAAATTCTTGAATATCATGGTCAGAAGATCCATGAGCCAAGCTAATTTCCAATGCTTTGATTCCTCCCTCTCGCTAAGCCCTTTGCTTGCAGACATCCAAAGATAGGTTTCAGTATTTCCCATGATATTCCAGCTGCCTCTGGACACACTACCTTTTAGAATTTTTTCATTGAGTTGAATCAATCTCTCTCAATAATATAATTCTGACCTCAGAGCCATAAAAAAACAACTTGAGTTCTACTTTCAGCCAGCTGATCATGTATTTGAGACCACTTTCATTTCCCCCATGCCTGCTCTGCCTCAGGCTAAACATTCCCATTTCCTCCAAACCATGCTGCAATAACTTGGTTTTAAGTTCTCTTGCCATCCTGATCCCTTTCCCCTGAATATGCCTGTCAAAGGCCCAGAACAGACTGCAGTTCCTCAGGTATGTTGTTTGCAGAAAAAGACAGCTTTTTGCTTATTCCTGATCCCTGCAGTCATGCTTTGCATGGTCGGCACAGTATTGCTAATTCACACTGAGCTGTTTGTCATGGGTCGAATTCCTAATCCCCGGTACCTCAAGATGTGACCTAAAAACGGGAATGGAAACAGGATCTCTAAAGAAATAATCATGCAAAATTAGATCATTAAGGTAGGCTGTAATTCAGTATGATTGGTGTCCTTATGAAAAGGGGAAATTGGGACATGCAAAGAAGGAAGATAGCTGAACATATAGGGAGAAAATGGTCATGTGACTATAATTCTTCATCTACAAGGCAAGGAATGCCAAGGATTGCCAGGAACCACCAGAGATTAGAAGAAAGAAAAGATTCTCACCTAGAGCTCCCGGAGAGAGCATGGCCTAGCTGACATCTTGATTTTGGACCTCTAATGTCTAGAACTGTGAGATAATAATTTCTGTTCTTTAAGACACCCCGTTTTGGGCACTTCGCGATGGCAGCCATAAGAGCCTAATATATTGTCCTTTCACCAAAGTCCCTGCTTTTATATTCCCTGTCCTGCAATCTTTATTTTTCCCTCTCTCATAATAATGCTGTGGTTTTTCCAACCCATGTGAAAGGCTCTATTTGTTTCTTTTCAGTACTATTTTTGTTTGACTTGGCTCATTACTTAAGCCAATTGAGGTCTTTCATGTCTTGTTTCTATCACGTAGGTATTTGCTATCTGTCAGTGCAGGCATTCTCAGAGTTGATGAGAATCCCTATTCAAACCACAGGTGAAAGTCTTGAATGGGGTAGGATCATTGCTCTTGGAATTTCCTTTAGTTTGATACTGACTTTTCCACCCGAAGTTTTAAACCCATTCTACACCCAACTGATTCAATGATATTCTGTCTTTAATGCAAGACAAAATATTTTCAGAAGACAGTTTAACATCTTGCTGCAATCGTGATGTGCTATGTTTATATCGTCATTTCTTGCCAGTTTTGTAACTACCAACAATCGGTTTAATCTGGAATTCGTTATTATACTTACTTTCTTTTAATGCATTACAAACCAAGCTTTTAATAATTTAGGCAAGAATCTTGCCCAAAACATGTATCAAATCTTCTGGTATATAATTTGAGGAATCTGTTTCTCTTCTTTGAAAATATGAACCACAATGGCCCATCTTTTGTTTTCTCTGGCTCTTCAAAATTTATTTCAGAGAACTCTCCCTTTACCTCCACATATTCATATTTATTTTATACAGACCATGAGAATTAAGTTCTTGAAGGCTGGTTTTACAATTTAGATGCTTGAGTTTTAGTTCCCTGTTATCATTATTTCTTCTGACCTCCCTATGCTGAAGATTGTTTTTGACAGAGAAGCTGAAAGCTTGAGTTAAATTAAAGGCTTATGCATATACAAATTTCTGGTAATAATTACATCTTAGAATTTTAACATTGTAAGATAATTAAAGTGCTCTGAACACATTCTGTTCTGGTAATGGGCAACTACTCATATATGACTTCTGCTTAAATCTTTACTTGACACAAGGTTGGTCACTTCATATGTCTTTAGAGCATACTTGGTTTTTTTATGGTTGACTCTAATTTCCCTTGCTAAGAAATAAAGGTTTGTGACCACTTAATATAATTTCAGAATGTTCTGGAAAAGCCTGTTATATTTTTGACTAGCTAATTTTAGAAGACAGCAGAATATGAGGTGGTACCAATATAAAACTTAATGCACTGTGGGTATGAGACCATGTGTCACACTAGAAAAGAAGTTCCACATATAATATGTCAAAATGCCTAGAACTTAGCTTTTAAGGAACATCACATAAAATTCGAGCTGATTGATGAAATCAAGTTCAAAATGGTACCTTGTTAATAGTTAAGTACCTGTAAAAGGCATTGGACCCAGAAGCAAATTGTCCTTGCTATGTTTTGGAAATTACTGGTCAGTCCTGTTTATTTCCTCAAATGATGTAGTGGTAGATGGATTAAGACTTGACACTAGCCCTTCCATATTGAATGATGGCCTTACTGGCAGCAAATCTTCAGCTGGACAGACAAGGAGCAGCATGGAGGGTGGGTGGGAAGTGGCAGTCCTGAGACACTCTGTAGGCAGATGGTTGGCAGGGGTGCCAGGGTAGGTCATGCTTCAATTCAACACAACAAATATTTATTAGGCAGCTGCTAGGGTCCTAGACATTGTGCTAAGTTTTGGTAACTGCAGTAGACAACACCAAGCAAGGTACTAGGCTGGGTTTAGGGTCAGATTTCCATTTTCTTTAAAACAATCTTGGAAGGATAAAGGGAGGACTACAAGCCTTTCAGGGAAGTTAGTCTCCCAGGAAGGCATCAGTTTATTATTATATGGTCACAAGGTGAAATCTCAGGGGCAGAGCAGAATTATCAGAATGGGGTCTCTTACGTGCAGAGATATGACTTAAACAGCATAGTAGGCACTCAGACCTGGTCACAGTTACTCCTTGAACCTTTTCCTGTTAATCAGGACCCCTCTGACTTGAACAATGCTTTAAACATTGATATAAATTCTGATTTTTTAAAAAAATTTGTCTCTTATTGTCACAAACTTGACAAACACATATTTTAAAAAGTTAGACAATATACTCACTGAACTGTCTGTCCTTCAATGTAGGAAAGTCCCTCATTTGAATAACTAACACTATTCTGAAGAATTGTTTGAGCATATATTTGATGAGCAAAAATACACTTTATCTAGGATTTGAGATTATTGCTATTATGCATTTTACAAAAATCTGGTGACTATTATTTTTGACATGTCCTTGGTAATGATCATAAATTGTGCCATTTTTCTAATCAATTTTACTAACAGATTTCTTGGTTAATCTGATGTTGCTGTCAGAAAGATTCATCATTGTGTTAAGAATAAAAACTTTATAGACACTTGATTGACTGACTGCCTTTAATGATTTTGTGCTAGTTAATTACAGTCAACATGCTCTTAGCATTCTTTTAATGAGAGATTCAAAACCAGTTTAAAGCATATTACTTTTTACTATAAATGTAGAGTGGGTATTCTTTGGTAAAGGTCAATATTTCAAACCATCTTAATGTCAACATAATCATTGATTCTAAGCAGAAGCTCTGTAAGTCCTACTATCTACACTCCTCTCTGTTTTTTTTTTTTTTTTACATGAACAGCTATTATCAAGGTCCGAGTATTAGAATGTGCACTGTAACCTGCTCTCAAAGGGCTTCTACTCAAATGGGAGAGGCAGCTTTGGTAACTAATTAAGAACATGAATTTACAAGAAATGCTGGCTCTTGCTGACTGGCAATCAGGTTCTCTCACTGGTAATCCGAAATCCTTTACTTTATGGCCCTTGCTTGTACCTGTGTAACAAATCCATGAGATGCTGGTGAAAGGAAGTCACAAAACTAGTTGATTGAGCCTTCTATAATATAGCAGAGCTTTCTGTTATCAATTAGGGCCTTCAGGGCTAATAACTCTGCATTATGTCTCTACATGTACTTTGAAGGCAGCCTTCCTAACCTTTTCCACTTTTCTTAATCATAAAATCTCAGCTCTGCACAATCTCCCATTCTCTTCTTTCTTGAGAGGTCAAGGTCAACCAAATACTTAAGTTCAGAATTTTTCTGTGTCCAGTTTAAGATTTATGTTACAAGGTTGACCCAGTCATTCTTTCATAACAGCAGGTCTCCTTTCTTCCTCTCTTAGAAGTATCTCTTTTTTTTGAGGACTCTGTGTGTCCTCTGATATATAGATGTTTGTTCCATAAATCATGTCCCCAACATCTATGTCATTCTTTAATTATCCTTTCTTTACAATCTATACAGGGCTCTGAGTCTCCTTCACACTTAAAAATAAAAGACCAAAGTAAAGAACAGCAATATCAACCACTACCAACACAAAAACAAAACTACCTGCTATTTTCCTTATACTATTTATCTTCCACTTTTCTTAGAGACTATTTCAGCCTGTTCTGATTGCTTCTAATTCTTTACCTCAGCTCCCTCTTAGCTCATAATTAACAATATATTTTTTGAAGGTGACATTGAGTTAATTCATTCACTGATCTAAGAAAAAATTAATTGCTTTCACATGTCATGCACTACAGTAGGTTCAGAGTAAGATCCTAATCCATTCCTTTGTGGAATATTTTCTCTGCAGTAATAAATATTGGAATAGTTGTGGTATGTACTAGGTAAGGTGAATCCCAATACCCACAGCCTTTTTATTCATTTTAAAGAAACAGATGGTTTTGAATACTTTGTTCTTGAAACTCTGCCTTAAACATTCCATGTCATTTCACTGTCAGGATTTTTCCATACCTTTGAAGCACTCCTTTGCTGCTACTTCTACTGGTTGTTGGACCTATTTACTGCTTTACCCCTTAAACAAGATACTGCCCACACTTCCACCTGTGGTCCTTCTGATACATTGCCAGCATGGCTCTGTTAACGTTAGCAGAAAGAAGACTGGCAAGGGATCTTGCATTTTCATTGAACACCAGGACTAGAGGGATATATCCAGTAGAAAACCCTGAAAAACATTGAGGCAGGCAGGCATTGTGTGGTAAACAGAGAGAAGGCAGATACTTAGTGAACATGCATCAAGAGATGTTACACATGCAGAATCTGAAGATCTTGAGCATTAAGACCTTTGTCAGCTCTCCTGAACCATCTCAGCAGACTTGTATTTCCCTTGTCTCCATATTCTATATTGTCAACTCACTACAGAGATATCTTGGTGAAGCATAGTTCTAATCATGCCATTTTCTTTGTAAAAAACCTTCAATGATGCCTAGTATTCAAAACTTTCCATGGTTTGGTGTTCTAAGCCTTATTTCTCAAATTTTCCCATTTGAGTCTCATGTGTTTCAACCAAAGTGTCCTATTTGCTAGTTCATAAACATGCTTCTTGGATTTTTTCCTCTTTGCTTTGCTTTTCCAATGACTCATCTCTCTAGGACCCTTCCCCCATCCACTTTGTCTCTATGTGAAATCATTTTATCCTTTAAAATTTAACCAAATGCCAGCTCTTCCAACATGCTCATCATTTTATCATTCAGAAGAAATTGCATGCTTCTCTAAATTCATAATGCTAAGTTTTCATACTTCCTTTGACATTTGCTACAATAGAAAACACAATAAGGTATTTGTGTGTTCATCTCCCTTATTAGGCTGTACACTTCTTCAAGGAAAAAGCCATGTCATCAACATCTTTATATATATTTTCGGTACCCAAGATAATCCTTTGAATATTGAAAGTACTTGATAAATGTTTATTGAATAATATCTTAAATCGTGCTTCTAAGGAAAGTTGTCATTGTTAGTTTGATTTATATAAATTTGATTTATATAAATTCATCTTCCTTACTGGAAATTAGACTTCCAAAATCTGCGCTTTAGACTTATATCAAGCATATAATATAGTGAATGACAAGTTTCCTTAAAAAACATTAAACTGACTATGGTCTATCCTTTCAATCAAATGTGAATTTCCCATTAACAAGAAAAATCACATTTTAAGAAGTTTGAGAATCCTAACACTTTTGAAAGCCTTCCAACTTCACAAATTTAGATCAATTCAAGGATACTTTCTGATGTTGAGTCTATGGCTGTTTTATTTATTGTTAATTGGCACATTCTCATTCTTTCTCTAGTCTTGTGATTTCCAACAACTAATTTTAGGGTAAAGAGCTTAGAAAGATAAAGGCTGTTAAGATGGACAGTGGAGCAGAGAGCAGTGCATGCAGGTGGTGTGCATAGTCTTGGAGGTTTAGTTACTCAATAACCTGACCTCCAGGAACCCAAGTTGTAACTAATGACAGTGGAGGAGTAACCAAAAAACATTAGATTTCTTAATTCAGGAATGTCCAGCTGATCATGAATGAAGAGTTATCATCACTGAATTCTTCAAATCTAAGAGCTGGTAATTCCATTGCAAATCAAAGGTAAACAGCTCTAGTAATTCACTAATACCAAGTGTTTATTATGCTCCCATCTTTAGTTGACATGAACAGACACAAAGAATCATTGAACTAAAAAGGGAAGCATTGTTGAAGCCATTGAAAGTTCTTCTGCAATCTCAAAGAAGCTTAAAATGAATGAAAATGGCCTATGCTACATGGAGCATAGCCTTATCTGACTGAAGAGATCATAGGACTTCCAATGTCACTTCCCAAGGTTTGGATATTTATGCTCTCCTTAATGTGTATTCTTGGCTCTATCTGCATCAGCAGTTGCTCTGTGAAGCACTTCTCTGTGCTTCTCCCTATAACTTTGGCTCTGTTGCTATTATATTGAAATTTTCAACCAGAAAAGCTCAAGTCCTCCTTGGGAAATGTAAAATATGTAATATCTGCTGGCTTCTCCCATTAAAAATTTATATCATTTGGCTTCCACTTTGCTCAAACATTGTTCTTCTGATAAAAAATCTAAATCAGCAGTTTCAAAACCTAATTTCTGTATAATTATAACCTAGGGAATCTGCTATTTCATAAATAAAATAATAATCTACTGCAAATTCATAACATTATTCATTATTTCCTTTTAAATATTTATTTTACTTGACAAATAAAAATTATATGTATTTATCATGGACAACATTGCATTTTAAAATGTGCACATATTGTAGAATAGCTAAATCTAACTAATTAACAGAATCATTACCTCGGATATTTAACATTTGTGTGTGTGTGTGTGTGTGTGTGTGTGTTGAGGACACTTAAATTACTCTCAGAGACTTTTAAAAATGCAGTATGTTATTATTGCCTATAGTTACCATTGGCTGTTAAACCGTACAAGATACTTGCTTCTCACTTCCCTTTATAGCCTTTATAGCTGCTTCTTAATAGTTTCAGTCAAGGAGGTGTATTTCCTGTTCCATAACAACAATTTTAATTCTACACTTAATTTCTGTGTCAATTCTGACACCTTCAGCCCTTTGTAAGTTGCAGTCACTCCCAATTACCTATTATTTTGTGGACTACAGCTTCTGAGCCCCAAATCTAGTCATGTTGCCTAACAAAAGATCTGTCACTTTCTGAATAAGGGGTAAATTTTGGATTTAAAATGGAGGAATTTCTAGGTTTTTAATTTTTTTGTACTGGGATTGAACTTAGGGGTGCTTAACAGCTAAGCCACATCCCCAGCCATTTTTATATTTTATTTAGAGACAGTCTCTCTTGCTGGGTTGCTTAGGGCTTGCTAGGTTACTATTTCTTCTTTTGCTCTTGAGGTATGAACTTTTCCCTTTTTTATACAAGTACCTTGGATTGTCAATCAATGTGTTATTCTCTACCCATAAGGACCCATGGGTAGAGTGTCTTCTTGCTGACACTCTACCCATGGTATTGGCAAGTGTCACAGGCAGACCAATAGAATGATCACTTCTGAAAGTTTAGTTTGACCAGGGAGTTGAAATAATTTTTAGCCAATTAACTCAAGTAGTTGGGCACTGATGAGGCTGCTCTTGGTTCCTAAAATCTTAATGTTGCAATTCATCCAGGTCTCTCTTTTTAAGCCTAATTCTTCTGATTTCCCTTCAGTTATTTGAATTATCTCATATCCTTACCACAATTTCCTTTTCATTTTAAGTTGTCAAAGCCAGTTTTCATTACTTGCAACCATACAATTCAATTATATAACTTATTGATACGGGGTTGTATTAGCTTAATTTAGTGGTTAATACCATCCTACTCATTAGGATAATCTTAAGAACATAAACTCTAGAATCAGTATCATGTGTTTAAATGCTAGTTCTATCCTTAGATATTTTAATCAACTTGAGAAAAATTCCTTATTTCCTTGAGCATCAGTTTTCTTATCTATAGAATAGCATTTATAATAATTCCCCTGTCTAATGTGTGATTTTAAGCATTAATGAAAAGAACTCATGCAAAACACTTAGCTTAATGTCTGGCACATACAAAGTACTAAATAAATGTTAAAGTGGGTAGATATAAAATATACAATAACTAGTTAGAATACTAGTAAGTAAACATTAGAATAGAGAGAAAGAAAAAAATAGGAGAGTGGAGTCAAGTAACCAAATGGAAAGATCATTCAGGTCACAACCAGGAAATTCTTTAGAGTGATTAAGAAAGATAAGGACTAAGAATGACAATTGTCATCAGCAGTAGCAACAAACTAAACAACCCAATTAAAAAATGTAAAGAGCTAGAATAGACAATTCTTCAAAGAATATAGTACAAATAACCAATAAACACACGAACAATACTGAACATCACTAGTCATTAATGAAATGCAAATCAGAGTCACAGTGAAATAGCACTTTATTCCCCTTGAAGGGCTGTTACCTAAAATACAGAGTGTAGTAAATATTGGTGAGGATCTGCCGCAGTCTGGCTGGGCACAAAATAACCGAGCCACCACAAAAACTTGTAGATTCAAACAGCAACTCTTTATTCCTGAACTCTCACTGTCACTCTACACGCACGTTCTGGGAAAATACACTCCCTTCACCGGGCTCTGCCTACCAGTTCTCTCAGAACTCAGCGGGAACTCAAGGAGCGGGCACCTGAGGCAGCAGGATACGCCCTATTCCCAGCAGGATCCACCCTAAACCTGGAGCCACCCTAATCCAGCAGGATCCACCCTAAACCTGGAGCCATCCTAATCCCTGAGCAGGGTCACCTTTCTGAACAATTTCAACCCAAAAATGCCATGTGTTCCAACTTGGCTATGGCTCTCAGCATCTCCCCCCTTCTGATTAATTAAACAACAAGCAATGTGGCTTAGGGACCATGCCTGTTAGGTTGTCCAATTCAACATATGGTCCTTACCCATCATCAGATGAGCTGACCTCTAGGCGTCAGCCTCCTGTCTTAGGTTGGTAACACTGTAATTGGATCATACCCGTCACTGACTACCGGTCCAGCATACAGCCATACTTGTGGATAGGCCTATGCGCCAGTGGGGGGGTGAGGTTCTTTGCCTCACCTCTGTTGGCCCCCAAATTTGGCCTTGGTGCCAGTGGGGGGGTGAGGTTCTTTGCCTCACCTCTGTTGGCCCCCAAATTTGGCCTTGGTGCCAGTGTGGGGGGGTGAGGTTCTTTGCCTCACCTCTGTTGGCCCTCAAATTTTAGACCATCACTAGCAGAAGGGAGGAGGATACAGAAATGCCACGACACCAAGCCAATTGACGGCTCCTTTGGAAAAATTGTAACACCGGTGATACAATTTCTGAACAATTTACATGAAGAAATTAGAAATTTCTTGAATATTGCTGGTCAGAATGTAAAATGATGTAGCTACTAAGAAAAATAGTTTGATGGATTCTAAAGAGTTAAACATAGAATTGCCATATAATCCAGCAACCAATGACTCCACGTATAGATATATAATCAAAAGAATTGAAAGCAGGGAACTAATAAACCAAATACTTTCATACCAATGTTCATAGCACCATTAATAATAATAACCAAAAGGCAGAAAAAACCCAAATGTCTATCAACCAAAGAATGATTAAACAAAAAGGGTCAAATACATACTGTGTATATAAAAAATTCCATATTGATATGTGTGACACCATGGGTGCACAGTAGAAACATTATGCTAAGTGAAATAAGCTGGATATAAAATGAGAAATATATTATATGAGTCCATTTATATGAGATACTTAGGTTAATCAAATTTATAAAGACAGAAAGAACAATAGAAGTTACTGTGGGCTGAGAGAGGAAGAGACTGGGGAGTTATACAATGGATATGAACTATTCGTTTGGAATTATGAAAAATGCTGGAAATTTAGAGTGGTCATGCTTGCAAGACATTGTGAAAGTAACTAATGCTACAGCACTATATACTTCAAGTGATTTAAATGGTAAATTGTATGATGTATATTCTACCACAATAAAAAATATTCTAAAATACACAGTGGTGTGTGCCTGTAATCTCAGCAACTTGGGAGGCTGAGGCATGAGGATCACATATTTCAGGTCAGTTTTAGCAACGTAATGGGGCCCTAAGCAAATTAGCAAGACCCTGCATCAATCAATCAATCAATCAACCAACCAATTAATCAATCAATAAAGGGCTGGGGATGTAGCTAAGTAGTAAAGTGCCCTTGGGTTTCAATCCTCAGTACCAAACCAAACCAAACCAAATCAGAACAAACAAACAAACAACAAAAAAACCCAGCAAAAAGACCAATGTGTGTCAAGATGTTATAAGTGACCTTTTCTAGGCAGCTTCAGGACATAGAGTGAGCATCTTGAGTTAAAAGTGTGCCATGGGGAAAATGAGAATCAAAGAAGTAGAATGATCAAGAATAATTTCACTGAAAAAAGTCTGATTGTGAAGGGGATAGGTAGAGTGGGACCTACAGGGATAATGGAAAGTCAAGAGTTTCTTGAATATATATGAAAAGATATGCATATTTTTATGTGTTTCAGAGAAACTGACAAAAAAGGAGAAGTTGGTTGTATAACAGAAAGAGGAAGTTGATAGATCAATGCCCTAAAGAAGTAAACAGAAAAATGGAGGAAAAGGAAGGAAGGTTTACTGTAAATAAAGACAGCTTGGTAGAAGTCTGGGGAAGAAATGGAGAAGGCAGATTGTTGGTTTCATCCTAGAACTTTTCAGGGCAGGGATAATGGGACACATGGGTGAGGTAACTAAAATCCAATTTTCATGGCAGAACAATTTCAGTGATTGAGGTCCAAGTTGGTTAAAGAAGAAAATCAGTTTCCATCAACCNAAAAAAAAAAAAAAAGAAGTGCCCTGCTCCATGCTGGGACATTGGGGGTTCAGAATTATGTAAAAACTGTTTAACTCTGTAAAACTTATATCCTGGTTGGGGAAATAAAGCCCAAGCACATGAAGTCTTATGAATGACATAAGACCATAGTTAAGTACCAACTTGCAAATTAAAGATAAATCTAAATTTACTTTCTTTAATTTGAAGGTTGGCATTTTCTGTAGTAACAGGTCATCATAGATATGTGGGTGTGGTGGAACTTAAACTAGGCATTGAACATTGGATATGATTTGGTGAGAAGGCTCTCTGGATCATAAATTGGCAGAATCAGACTTGGCAGTGAGAAAGAACGTGCTCTGTTCTTAGTCAAAATGACTTCTTTCTTTTGTGAACCTTCCATTCACTAAAATTTTTCTAAGTTTTGTGTATCTAATTTCTTCCTATATAGCCTGTTTCTCATACTTTATACAGATATTTTGATGGCTTAAGCCTATCTTTAGGTTTGGAGGTGAGATTGCAGAGTCAATTGCTTGATTTTCCAGGCTACTACCACTATGGGTCCTGCCAGACACTCTCAGGGATTTACCATGCTATGTTAAAAATAGCTTCTTGTCGTCTTTATTGAAAACCTGTTACATATCAATAAGCATACATTTGAAAATAGCATTTTTTTGAATCTACAGATTCCTTTTGGTAATATCACCATTTCGACAATATTGATTCTGCCTATCTAAGAACATGGGGTTTATTTTCTTTTCATCTTCTAAGATCTTCTTCAATTTCTTTCTTCAGTGTTTTATAGTTTTAATTGTAGAGATCTTGTACTTCTTTGATTAGATTTATTCCCTAAGTATTTTATTTTACTTTTTTGAGGCTATTGTGAATGGGATAGTCTTCCTAATTTCTTTTTCAGCAGATTCATTATGGAGTATAGGAAAGCAATTGATTTAGGTATGTTGGTCTTGTATCCTGATACTTTGCTAAGTTTATCAGCTGTAGAAATTTTCTGATGGAGTTTTTTCTGGGTCTTTTAAATTTAGTATCTTGCCATCAGCAAACAGGCATAATTTGACTACTTTTCCTATATTCATGCTTTAATGTCCTTCTCTTAACCAATTGGTTTGGCTAGAGTTTCAAGGACTATGTTGAATAAGGATGGTGGGAATGGACATCCTTGTCTTGTTTCTGGTTATGGAGAAAATGCTTTCAATTTTTCTCTGTTTAGTATAGCCTTTACTTTATTGAGGTAAGTTCCCTCTCTCCTTAGTTTCTCTAATGTTTTAAGCATAAACTATGCTGGATTTTTCAAATGCATTTTCTGTATCTATTGAGATAATCACATGATTATTGTTGTTACTCTTTATGTGGTGAATTATATTTTATGTGTGTTGAACTAACCTTGAATCCCTGGGATGAAATTCACTTGATCAGGGTGCACTATCTTCTTCATGTGTTTTTGAATGTACTTTGACAATATTTTATTACAAACTTTTTTGTTTGTTTGTTTGGTGATTGAAATCAGGAGCACTCTATCACTGAGCCACATCCCCAGCCCTGTTTTGTATTTTATTTAGAGACATAGTCTCACTGAGTTGCTTAGCATCTCGCTTTTGTTGAGGATGGCTTTGAACTCAGGATCCTCCTGCTTCAGCCTCTTCAACTCTGGGATTACAGGCATGTGCCACTGCACCCAGCAAGATTTTTTCTTTTTCTTTTTTTTTAAATCTATGTTCATCAGGGATATTGGTCTGAAGTTTTCTGTCCTTTGGTTATCAGAGTGATGCTTACTTCATAGAGTAAATATGACAGTGTATCTTCCTTTTCTACTTCATGGGATAATTTAAGGACAATTGGCATTAATTTTTCTTTAAAGATCTGGAAGAAACAGAATGAGAATTTATCTCATTCAATGCAAGCTCTGGGCAGTGCTGAATGCCTGTAATTCAGTGACTTGGGAGGCTAAGACAGGTGAATTCGTGTTCAAAATCACCTTTGGCAATTTAGCAAAGCCCTAAGCAATTTAGTGAGACTCTGTCTCAAAAAAATAAAAGGGGCTGGGAATGTAGCTCAGTGGTTAAAAAAAAAAATCAATGCACTCCCCATAAAAATACTGATGACTTTCTTCACACAGAATTTGAAAAAAAAACAGTTCTAAAATCCTTTTGAAGAATAAGGGTCCCAGACCAGTGAGAGTGAAGACATCACAATTTCGTACCTCAAATTATACTACAGGGCTATAGTAACCAAAACATCATGCTATTGGCACCAAAACAGACATAAAGATCAATTGAATAGAGGCAAATCCGCATAGAGATTTGATACTTAAAAAAATATTTTGGAGAAAAGATAGTCTTTTTAAGGAATGTGCTGGGAAAACTGGATATCCATACATGGAAGAATAAAATTTGATCTCTATCTGTTACCCTGTACGTAAGCCAACTCAAAAAAGATTAAAGAACTAGAAATTAGACCAGGAACTCCATAACTGCTAGAAGAAAACAGGTTCAAAACTTCACCATATTGACACAGGCCTTAACTTACTTAACAAGATGCCTAAAGTGCAACAAATAAAACCAAGAATTAATAAGTGAGATGACATCAAATTAAAAAGCTCTGTACAGCAAAGGAAACCATTAAGAATGTGAAAAGAGCCTATAGAATTGGAGAAGATCTTTGCTACCTTCTTCTCAGATAAAACATTAATATCCAGAATACATAAAGAACTCAAAAAACTTAACACCAAAAATCAAAGAATCCAATTAATAATCCAAATAATAAATCCAATTAATAAATGGGCAAAAGAACTAAAGAGACACTTCTGAAAAGAAGAAATACAGCTGGGTGTGGTGGCACACACCTGTAATCCTAGTGGCTCTGGAGACTGAGGTAGGAGGATTGTGAGTTCAGAGCCAGCCCCAGCAACTTAGTGAGTCCCTGAGCAACTCAGCAAGATCTCATCTCTAAATAAAATATAAAAAAGGGCTGGGTATGTGGCTCAGTGATTGAACACCCTGGGGTTCAATCCCCTGTAACCACCCCCCCACCGCAAAAAAAAAGAAAAAAAAATGGTCAACAAATTTATAAAAAATGTTCAACATCTCTAGCAATCAGGGAAATGAGATCAAAACTGCACTGAGATTTCATCTCACCCAAGTCAGAATAGCAATAATCAAGAACACAATAATAAATGTTGGTGAGGATGTGGGGGAAAGGGAATACTCATATATTGTTGGTGGGATTGTACACTAGTACAACTACTCTAGAAAGCACTGTGGAGATTCTTCTAAAAATTAGGAATGGAACCACCATATGACTCAGCTATCCCATTCCTTGGTCTATATCCAAAAGGTCTAAAGTCAGCATACTATATGGATATAGCCACATAAATATTTATAGCAGTACAATTCACAATACCCAAGCTATAGAATCAGCCTAGGTGCTTGTTAATGGATGAATGGATAAAAAAATGTGGAGTTTTACTCAGCTATAAAGGAAAATGAAATTATATCATCTATTGGTAAATGGATGGAATTGGAGAACATCATCCTAAGAGCAACAATCCGGATCCAGAAATTCAAGGGTAAAATGTTTTATCTCATATGCAAAAGCTAGACCAAAATAAGGGGGAAAAAGGATGGGTGGGGAGGGGGATATCCCATGAAAACAGAAGAGAGATCAGTGAAGTATCCCATGAAAACAGAAGAGAGATCAGTGAAGTAGAGGAAGGGAATTGAGGGAGAGAGAAGAGAGATGGGAAAAGGGAGGAGCAGTAGATTGAGTCTGACCAAACTTCTTTCCTATGTGTGTGTGTGTGTGTGTATATATATATATATATATATATATATATATATATATATAT
>NW_025999842.1:4941045-4964382 GCF_001458135.2 Marmota marmota marmota | reverse complement strand
TTAAAAACTATAAATAAATAGAAGAAAGATCAGTAAAGGAAAGGGAAGAGGGTGAGGAAGGAGAGGAGGGAAAGGTTAAGTACTGGGGACTAAATTAGAGCAAATTATATTTCACACTTGTATAATTATATAAAAATTAACCCAATATTATGCATAACTATAATGCACTAATTAAAAAAAAAGAAAAAAATAGCACTTCCGTTATTCATATCTTTCCCTTGTGACGTATTAAGAGTACATTGAAACAAGGTAAAATTGTAGTACTAACATCCCATGGAAGGAAATTTGTTGCTGGGTTTGGATGGGATGAGGTGAAATCCCCCTAGAGAATGACTTGATCAATCCAGGACTAAGGGGGCTGTGAGGTATCAGACTTCGATCTTGGGGATCTCAGAATAAATCAGATTAACTCTATGGTGTAACCTCAGGTGCTGGAAGACTCAGAACCACAGTGTGCTGGAATGATCACTTGACTGCTTATGTCTTCACCTGTTGTAATTTCCTTAAAATGTTGACTGCTTCACATAGAGAGTGAATCTGCTTGCACAGCACTCTTTGAGATACCATGTGAGAATGGAAAAGAATTTGAGACAGTTCCCATTTTTATAAAATTAATAGGAGCTGAGGGTATACACATGTAAGAATGACTCAATAAAAGTTATAAACCAGAAAAATTAGTTATTTAATAATAGCAGTGATTATGTATTAAGCACTTATTATTTCCTAGACATTGTTAAATTCATAAGGGTTGAGGAAGGCATAGGATTACAGAGAAAAGTGCACTTCTGAATCTGGACCTTTACAGCACTACATTATCATATTCTCTATACTTCCTCACCTGCTTTCATATTTATTCATCTTTCAAATGCAAGAGTACATCTCACTCTCTCAAAGAAGACTAATATTTAGAACTGCATAGTCCTAGATAGATGCTACCAATTGGCTATTTAAATGAATTAACTAACATTAAATACTATGAAAATTTAATTCCTCAGTTTAATTATCTACATTTCAAGTATTTGATAGTCACATGTGGCTAGTGGCTATCATAGTGAGCTGCACAGATGAAGAATGTTTCATAGATGTGGAAAGTTCTATTGAACAATATTTGCTAGGCTACCAGTCTCTTAAAACATAGCTTTTCTTTGACAATCGTCAGTGAACTTGAAATATGTGTGTAGCTCCTTTCTTCTTTACTGGCTTCTATGCATTCCATAAAGTAGGGACTTTTCTATCTTCCAAACCATGGTATACCTATCACCCAGCAGTGTTTAGTATTTTGGTTGTCTGATGTGCAATAATATTTTTGACCATTCCCCAATGCATAGAAAGAAATTTATAACTGTTTGGATGAGTCAGAGAATGTCTCCTCAAAGAGATAACATTTGGATTGGATTTTGAAGGGAAAATATGAGCTTGCCAAATTGAAAAGGGGACAGACATCCAGAAAAACAGAACAGCATAACAGAGACACAATCATTATGTTTAAGGAAAAGATCAAGTAAAAAGTTCATGGTGACTGGAACAGAGAGCATGTGTATGTGGGGGGAGATAGGCTGGGGGGAGTAGTCTAAAAGTGGGTTTTGGCAGGAGAGAGGCGGGGCGGGGGGAGAGAGAGATATTAAGACAGACAGTGGGGAAGTTTTTGTTACATAATGATTTTAGACTGTTATTTTTTCTGAAGGCAACAAGTGTCAGAAACAATTATAGGGAAGAGGATTGGTATGATCAGAGACACTTGTATTTTCATTCATTTATTTTAGGAGCATAATTATGAGAGTACTGTGGAAGATGGACTAAAGAGGAAAGAAACAGGATTTTAGTTATATTTTAGTTGCAACAGATGAAGCTATCAAAGAGGGTGCTGCAATCCGGGAATAGTTCTAAGGTAGAATAGATAGGATATGGTGGCTTGTTGATAAAGTGAATGGACAGAATGAACAGAAATAAGGAATGTGGGAGGAGAAACATTCAACAAAGAGATTAATTGGAAGTCCCTTAAGAAAATATGGTGTGTTAGGAAATTGGTGACAATAGTTCTGGAACTCAGGAGAAAGATCAGGGTTGGGGATATAGACTAATGTATAATCAACTTTTAGATTTGGTGAAAGCCATGGGAGACTCATGAGAGGACTTGTAGTACAATAAGAGATGGTGATGAAAGGATGACACCACAGAACACTAAAATTTAATGTATTTAAATAGGAGAAAAAGTTAATGAAGCTGAATGAGAAGGACAAATCATAGATGCAATTAAAAAGTTTTTAGAACTAAAAAGTGTCAGAAGTTATGGAAGTATATACATCAACAACAGCAACTAGGGATGTGCTAAAAATCTGCATTCTTTGAGATAGTAGAAATGTTATTAATGAAATTTATACTGATAAAAATATTTTCTATCACTATGGGTATAAATTTCATTGATTTCTAGAGATCTGGCATTTATTTTCTCCCACTTGTCATATAGGCATCCAACACATGAAATCTCACCAAATAGAATTGAGTGCAAAAAAGTAATCAAAAGAGCATACTCAGTCTCTTGGATGGTCCCCCAGTTGCATGCATTGGTCAAATGCACCCAATCTTATTCATGGAATAAGGTGTTTTTTTTGGTTTTTTTTTCCCTGTGTGTCGTAAAAGAGCAGGATAAATAGATGAAAACATATCCCAGACCTCCAATATGATTCAGAGAAGCAATAGCAATGTTGATTCATGCAACAGGAGTAGTGTTTTGAGTCTTTATTTAAAATTTAAAAAAACAATATAAACATTCATGATCAGCTTTCTATCACCATAACAAATCATGAGATAATCAGCTTATAAAGAGGAAAGGCTTACTTTGGCTCATGGTTTTAGAGATTTAAGTCCATAATTGATTAGCCTGTGACAAGGCCGAGCATCATGGTGGAGCAAAACTGCTTACTTTATGGCCAGGAAGTGAAAGAAAGGAGAGGAAGGGGCTGGGATCCTGCTCTCCTCTTTAAAGGCATGATCCCAATGACCTAAGACCTCCCACTAGGCCCCACTTCCTAAAAGTTTCCACTGCCTCCCAGTAGCACCATTCTAGGACCAAGCTTTTAACACATGACCCTTTGGAGACATTTAATATCCAAACTATAGCAACATCAAAAAGAAAGTCTGGTGGTTTTTCTTTTGTTTAATAAGAGTTAAAATTGCCTGTAAGGAATCTTGACATGTGATAATATTGGAAGGTAACCAATTTTCAAGATACTCAGGACTTAATCTGAGGATG
Source organism: Marmota marmota marmota (assembly GCF_001458135.2). Lineage (NCBI taxonomy): Eukaryota > Metazoa > Chordata > Mammalia > Rodentia > Sciuridae > Marmota > Marmota marmota. The sequence continues at coordinate 4,961,129 of NW_025999842.1, read as the reverse complement.
CTGGCAACTTTGGAATTCTATCTTCAGTGCCATTTCTAAGTTGTTAAAAAGAAGATAGACAAGGGTTTGACTTGAGTCTTATTCTTAACCCTAAGATCCAGAAAATTACTGGCATACAAAAAAAAAAAGTCATAATGGACAGTAGTGTATGGTTAAAAACATAGGTTCTGGTGGTTGCAAACCCTGGTCTAATATGGGTCCAGCTCTGGGATTTTGGAAAGTTGTTTACCCTCTTTCAAAATTCTAATTTCTTCATCTGTGAAATGAGAATACTAATACCTACCTCATAGAGTTGTCATAAGAAACTAGTTATCATTGTTAATTCTAGACACAGGTGTTAATTTATAACTTGATTCTCCAAAACAGATATTTCAAAGCACGCACTAGAGTAATTTTCATAAGGATTGGGTACGTTATCAATACACGGAATAGGTAAAAATATTTTGCCATATTCACAGGAGAGATTGAGAAATGAGAAATCATATCTAAAAACTTGTGGCCATCAGTCCACCACATGCACATCCTGAATGCCCTAGATTCCTGTCCAGTTTGTCCTCCTCTCCCGCTGCCTTTCAAAATGATGGGGAGAGCTATTAGCAAGCAAGGGCTTGACTCCTCTGGGATGGATGAGTCAGACACAGCAGAGAGTAAAGAGGGGTCTGCTAAGCCTCTGTGACTTTGAGCTCCCCCTCTCAGGTTATGACTGACCTTTGCCCAGTTTTGCATTATTTCAACATGGAAACAAATGTTCTCAGGAGACAAGCAGGATTAGCTGGCCTTGTTTATCACTGCACTAACATCTGACAGGTGCTATGCAGCTGCCTTGTCTCCAGCTGCCACCTTGCTTCCTTTCCACGGGACAAAGGCAGATAGTGATACCAGATACCACTTTCATGATGGACAGGGAAGTTGTCTCCAATCTTGGTCCTTGGTTGCCCCCTTTAAATGATAAGACCACTGTATCTCCAGTGAGATGCAATTTTGCAATGTTCATAACCTAGCATTAGACTAAACCAAGGCTTTCACATCAGCTCTTGGTACCTGCCTAACTTCTGTTACCTTCACCTTCTCATCTATAAAACCAGGTTAATAATACCTCCTGTTTATGGAAGTTAGAGGAGATGGTAACTTTGTACTAAGAATTTTCATATGTTAGCTTCGATGATTATTATTATTAAAAATGATCTCTGAAGCTTTGAATCTGTTTTTGGAACAACTCACTCTTGATTCCAAATAGCCCTGATAGATTATGAACTCTGAAAGCTACTGGCTCAGGCTCCTGGCTATCTTCTATCTCAGACCTGGCCAAACAATTGGTTGAATGACTGAATCGTTATCTTTTGCTGCATTTACTATTGCTTATGTGTCTGTGGGCTGGCTACGTACTTCTGGGACCTGTTTAACTGAGCTCTGATTATGCTAAGTCTGTTGATGAATCTTATATTTGCTGTGAGGTTGGTTAGAAGCAGGCTGGTCTAGATTGGTTTCACTCACATGGCTCGCTGTCAGCTTGGGTGGTGTGGAAGGCTGGGGTATGTTTTATTCTCACTCAGCAGGCTCATCCAGGCTTATTCACATGCCTGTAGCTGGGTTCCAAGAGAAAGAGGTACAATGTTCAAGGCCTCCTGAATGGCATGTCATCACTTCTATTGCATTCTGTTAGGCAAAGTGGGTCATAAAACCAGTCCAGATTCAAGAGGTGGGAAAATAGACTTCCCATAGTAAAGGGTCGATCTGCAAAAGCAGATTGCAAAGGGAATGGGTTCAGGGAGTTGTGAACACTTGGGACCAGCAGTCCACCACTTGCACATCCTTAGTCCTGGTCTTTAGTCCTGGTCACTGACATGCTTCACTCAAGTAATTGGTATACAACGCTGAGTTATTAATCTTCTGTGTTCCATCCAAGGTGCTGCAATTATTAATGGCTTCTTACAGTATGTCAGCAATCATTTTCCTGGTACCAGTGAAAAGGAATATAAACGCTGTGTTCTGAGCCCATCAGAATTTCTGATCAGTTCTTCTTTTTGTTCCTCCTTTTCTTCCACTCTTCCACCCCTACTGATTTTTTTTTTTTTTAACCAAGTGATCTTTTCTACTCGGAAGACTATAAAGCAAGGGTAGAAACTGGTAGAGCGAAATCTAGATGTAAAATTCACATTTCTAAAAGTCCTCTGTCCTGTTTGTCCTTGTAATATCCCACATTTAAAATAATGCACATTTGTCATTGATATTTAGGATTGAGAAATGAGTTCCTCTTTTTTCCCCCCTTCCTCTCCTCTCAGGTACATTTTCAATACTTATTTTTCATCATGGTTATTGCAAAACGTTTTCCTACACAGATTACTTTTTTAGCTGTTTTAAAACAAAGAAAGCAAGCAGCCCCATTCTTACTCCCCATTGAGCATTCATGAACATGGTTTTAGGTTTCTGGAAACCAAAAATGGAGTAAGAAGGAAGGGGAAAGCTGCACAAAGTATCTGAAGGAAATACTGTGGCTGCCAGTCATGGGGAACAACTTTTTAGAATAAGTAAAACAAAGGCAAAAACACATGAATAGCTGATTGGGAATGAAGGACTCATTAACAAGTGTGGACATCATATGGGAATTAAGATTACAAAGAGACGTGAAAACCCAGAAATGGGATTTCTGCACCAAAGACTTTAAAACCTGGCTGTTTGAGCAGATCTAGAAAGAATAACAGACAATGACATAAGAAAAGAGATTCTTAAGGGCACAATAGGGAGAAGTAACCTTAAAAAAACAAAGAATAATAAGGGGGACCTGGAGTGGCTCAGGAATGCTGACAAACTCTGGTAAGTTAAAAATATAGGTTATTATCTGAACTGACTCAGGATGGTTGGGTTTGGTCAGGGGACAAAGGAGTCAAGAAGACTATATGTGTTTCCTTAATTATTTTTATGGTTTGCTGATTCATAGACTGAGCTTCAGGGTCAGAGGAGACCTTAGATGTCATCTAGAAAAAGTGCTTTCTTGTCATCCTGTGTTTAAAAAAGTTGAAAGCCTTCTTCCACAAACCTTTCCCTCAATCTTTGAATAGACTGGCAATGCTCCAGATCTTACTGGATGGAATATTGACTGTTTCTCTGCCATCAGGCCCTGAAGAAGGCAGAACTATATGCTCTTTGGAAGAAGGCAGTTCATTTCCCAGGTCTGTACAAACCCATCACCTCGGCTTTAAAGCTTTCATTTCACATCTGAATCAGAGGATGGCCTAAACATGGAACACAGCCCTTCCCTTCCTTTTTTTTCCCCCCTGTCAAAGTGAAAAATGTCTGGGTGGGAGCTCTAATTATGTGGAACATACTAGGCACTGTTTTCATGTCCAAGAAAATTGTTGTAACTGCTGCCCTTGAAGCAAATGATGTGATGCTATGGTGACCAGAGAAATGGACTGGTTGGCTCAGTGGTAGCAACTCCACATAGTATTTGCTCTGTGTTTTATTATTTTAATACTTACATCTGTTATCTCATTGGACCCTTGTTTCAATTTAGTACACTTGACTTGATTATTATAGGCTCCCATTTTTTTTTCTGATTAATAAACTGAGATTTAGAGAGGTTGAGTAAATTGACTTAAGATAGTAATCAAGATCTTGAACCTAGATTAGTTTCTCTCAGTTCAGTGTTGTTTTTACTACAATGGGAACATTTTTTTTTTTTTTTTCTGAATAGTTTACCTTTTGACTTCTTGTTGGGTAACTTGCTTTCTGTACAAAGCCCCCATGCCAAATAAGTCAATATCATTATATCATTCGTCTTTGTCTTTTTTTTTTTTTTTTTTTTTAGAAGAAACTGGAAATACTCCAAAGATTTGTACCATAAAGTCAGCTATAATTTTGCTTTGTGAGTACTCTAAGGACCTTTCTGTCCACTATAATCCATTTAGGAATTTTAAGTCATACAAAATAGATCTAGGAGAGGGAAAAATAATATTTTAATATTTTAAAATTTAAGCAATTTTTCTTCCTTTCTACTCTAAAAATATGGTCTATTACTTGCTAACGCTGACAATATCCCAGTAAGGTAAGGAGGCCAGGAACACTATTATCTCTCTGTTTTTAAAATTGGGTACACACAGAGGAAATAACTTGCCCAAGGACATGGTGACTCAGTCATTGGAAGAGCCAGGATGAAAACAGCCTTCATTTTTTGACTTTCAATACACACCAGGACCACGATCCAGATGGGTTACGGGATTATGGCCCTTCACAAACAAGCATATATTAGTCAGACATGGAAATAATTATGTCCCTTTCACATTTTGAACAGAAAGTGAACTCTCAAAGATATTGGCAAAGGGCACAGATTCTCCAAGACTTATTTTTTTTAACTTTTTATTTTTAAGTCATAGATGACTAGTCTGAAAATGGGAAAAAAGTCTTTGCTTGTCTTTTCACTCAAGTCTGGCCTCAATAACACCCCCTACCACACCCCTGTGGGAAGAAGGATTACACTTTCCACTATTCCCTAGAGTAGATTTTGTTCTTTTAAAACAAACAAACACTTGAAAACCTTTTTTTTCTTCTAATATTAGCTTTGGTCTTGAACCAGAATTGATTTGGCATTGAGTAACAAAAAATGGACAAACAGTATGCTTGATGACCAGCAGAAGAGATTCTCTTTTGACAGAGCCTTTTAGAATTATTATTAAATATCATGAGCCCAAACTGGGATATTTTTGACTGAGAGAAATAATAACATTAGAAAAATACTCATCGCCCCATTAGACCAGAGTTACCCAATGATGCCAAAGGGGTCAGATGCCTATTTTCTCCCAACTGGATTGACCATGTACTTGGGTCTAGTTGTGCAATCATAAATTAACATTTTAAAAAAAAATTTGAACTTGAGGAAGATTTGCCTGTTTTGATTCACACAAGATTCTGTACAGTGCCCAGTGTAAGTCCTGATCTAATTCTTCCTACCACCATTCTACTCTCTGCTTCTTAAAGTTTCATTATTTCAGTTGCTTCTGTTCCCCCATTAAGTCTGCTTTCTCATAAATTGCTGGAAAAGTTGAATTACATGGCAGGTGTTACTTGCTAAAACGACTCTATTATTTGATCTTTTTGTAGTGTGTATATATTTTTTCTTACTGATAATGTTTTATCAAAAAATACATTTATAGGATAAACATTTAAGATTAGAGCTAGTGGGCTGATGAAGTCCTCTTTTTAGTGATCCAGGAAGGATAATTATTATAAGAAATTATGAAGACAGTAATTGTGAATGGTCTTGTCGGCTGTTGGCTAGGGCTGCCATATCAAAATACCACAACCTGGATAGCTTAAAGAACAGAAAATTATTTCTCATAGTTCTGAAGGCTAGAAGTCCATGATTGAGCTGTTGATAAGATATATTCCATTCTGAGGCCTCTCCTCTTAGCTGGCCACCATCTTACTGTGTGCTCCTATAATTTCTTCTTTTTGAGCTTGTCAAAAGGAAGAAAGAGGGTTTTTATTGTCTCTTTAAGGACACTAATCTTGTCAGATTAGGGGTCCACACTTATTAACCTCAGTAAATTCTGTAGGGGCCTTAACTGAGTCTGGGAAACTGTGTGAAACACAACACAGTGTGAGAATTGAATATAATATCCTGGAGAGTATCCCTATGAATAAGAAAATAAATTATTTTACCTGCATATTTCAAAAGGAGCAAGCTTGTATAAGTTTGAACATTAAAACCTCCTCTTAGAAAACATTCTTAAAAGCCCGTTGTTTGAAATATTTTCTCCGTATGCATCCTATTGACTTTAAGAGCTTTGTCCTCTCTGTTCTAAAAAACAACATGCCAATAATTTAATTGTATAGAGGCTGCATATTTTCTGTTTACCTTAATTTCTTTTTATTGCTTATAATTGACATTTTGATTGCTATCCATATTTGATGTATACATCTTGGTGAGTTTGTGGATAAGTATACATCCAAGAAACCATAATCTCTATCAAAGTCATTAGCATATCCATCTCCTCCCCAAATTTCCTCCTGTCCTCTTAATTGTTGTTGTTGTTACATTTTGGTAAGAATGCAACATCTAACCTACTGTCTTAGGAATTTTAAGAATGCAATATAATATTGTTAGTCATTGGCAATATGATGTATATTAGATCTCCATAACTGATTTATCTTGTATAACTGAAACTTTGTACCCTTCAACTGTCACTTCCACATTTCCTTCTCCCCTATCCCCTGAAAACCACCATTCTACTCCCTGCTTCTCTACGTTTGACGATTTTGGTTTCTATATGGAAATGAAACTATGCAGTGCTTGTCTTTCTGTGTTTAGCATATTTCATTTAAGATAATGCCCTCCTGGTCTATTTGTTATTAAAAATAGCAGGACTGCTTTCTTTTCAAAAAGTGAATCATATTGTATTGTATTTATATATCATGATTTGTCACCCACTGATGGACATTAAAGTGGTGGCCATGTGTTGGCTATTGTGAATAACGCTGTAATAAACATGGGAGTAGATGTCTATTCAAGATCCTAATTGTGCTTCCTTCAGACATGTAACCAGCAGTGGAATTGTTGGATCATGGATTAGTTCTATTTTAAATCTTTTCTGGAAGCTCTGTATGTTTTCCATAATAGCTGTACTAATTTATATTCCCATCAACAGTATACAAGGATTCCCTTTTCTCCACATCCTTGCTTGTTATCTTTTTTTTTTTTTTTTTTTTTTTTTTTTTTTTTTATAAAGTAATAGCTATTCTAAGAGGTACGGGATGATCTTACATTGTGGTTTTGATGTGCATTTTCCTGATGATTGGTGATATTGAGAACCTTTTCACATACCTGTTGGCTATTTGCACGTCTTCTTTTCAAAATGTCTCCTTAACTAATCAGGTTATTTATTATTACTTAGCTATTTACTATTGAGGTGTATGGAATGTTCTGTATATATTTGTGAGATCCAGTTGTTCTACAGTGTTGCTCAAGTTCACTATTTTCTTATTAATTTTCTGTTTGGATGTATCAATGTTGAAAGTGGGGTATTGCAATCTTTACTAATTTCCCTATGTTTTCTATTATTTTAAATACTTATTAATTATTTAATTAATTATGAATTATTGATTCAAAAAATTTCTCCCATTCCATAGGTTGCTTTCTTTTACTAAATTATTTATTTATTCTAATTTGTTATATCTGATGGCAGAATGCAATTCATTTCATATTACACATATAGAGCACAATTTCTCAAGTCACTGATTGTACACAAGTATTTTCACCACATTCGTGTCTTCATACGTATACATTAGGGTAATGATGTCTAACTCATTCCACCATCATTCCTACTCCCTTGCCCTCTCCCTTGCCCTCCCTCCCCTTTGCCCTATTTAAAGTTCCTCCATTCCTCCCATGCACCACCCCCCCCATTGCCATTATGAGTCAGCATCCTCATATCAAAGAAAATATTCAGTCTTTGGTTTCTTGGGATTGGCTTGCTTCACTTAGCATTATATTTTCCAGAGCCTAATTTCAGAATTTTGCATGTGTATATCTGGTTTTCCCATCACTATTTATTTAAGAGATAATTCTTTCCTCACTGTGCATTCTCAATGTCCTTGTCAAAACTTAGTTTAATATGAAAGAGGGGAATAATTTCTGGGATTTCTAATGTACATGGCCTATATTTCTGTTTTATGTCTTTACTATACTGTCTTGATTACTATAGCTTGTAAATATTTTCCTCTTTGATTATTTTCCCCCCCTTTACTGTCCTACCTCCCACTGTTGGTTTTCATTGTTATTTTCCATTTCCTCTTCCTGTAATGTTTTGCCGAGGATGTTTTGAAGAGATGGTTTTCTAGCTGCGAATTCTTTAAACTTTTGTTTATCGTGGAAGGTTTTAATTTCATCTTCCATCCTGAAGCTTAATTTCGCTGGATACACAATTCTTGGTTGGAACCCATTTTCTTTCAGTGTTTGAAATATGTTATTCCAGGATCTTCTAGCTTTCAGAGTCTGTGTTGAAAGATCAGCTGTTATCCTGATTGGCTTACCCCTAAATGTAATCTGCTTAGCTTGTAAATATTTTGAAATTAGGAAATATGATGCCTTTAGCTTTGTCCTTGCTCAAGATTCCTTTAATTCTTCAGGATTTATTTTTGTGGATCTATACTAATTTTAGGATTTTTTTTCAATTTTTGTGAAAGGACATTGGGATTTTTGATAAATATTACATTAAATTTGTAGTTTGCATGGATGGATGGACAATTTAACAATATTACTTTTTTCAATCCATAAGCATGTGATACCATTCATTTATTTATGTTTAATTTCTTTCATCTAAGTTCTGTACAATGTATAGATCTTTCGGTTAAGTTTATGAGTATTGTGTTTTTGATATGGTTACAGACAGGATTGTTATCTTAATTTCTTTTTTGGATAGTTTTTTGTAAGTGTGCAGAAACACAATTGGTTTTTGTGTCTTGATTTTGTATCCTGTACCTTTAATGAATTCATTTATTCCAACAGTTTGTTGTTGTTGTTGTTTTGTTTTTGGTACGGTCTTCAGGTGTTTTCATATATGACAATGTCAGGAGAAGAGACAATATTATTTCTTCCTTTCCAATGGGATATTGTTTTTCTTTTTCTGTTTCTTGGAAAATTGCTCTATCTAGGACTTTCAGGTCTTTGTTTAATGGAAATGTGAGAGTGAGCACTATTTTCTTGTTTCTTAGTATTTCTGTGGTATCAGTTGTAATGTCTCCCCTTTCACTTACATTTTTACTTGTATTTTTTTTTACTTTTTAAGTTAGCTAAATTTTTTTTCAGTTTTGTTTACCTTTTTAAAGCGAAAACTTTCAGCCTTTCTCTATTGAGTGTGATATTAGCTGTGGTCTTCTCATATAGATGATCTTTATTACATCAATGTATATTCTTTATATATCTAATAACTTTTTATAGTTTCTAAGACATGATGGGATGTTGAATTTTGCCAAATGCTTTTTCTAAATCTATCCCAATGTATGATTTTTATCCTTTATTTTGTTAAGGCTGTGTTCGTGTTTGTTGGTTCGTGTATATTGAACTATCCTTTAATCCCAGGGACAATCTCGTTTGATCATTGCATATGATCCTTTTAATGTGCTATTGAATTCAGTCTACTTAATTTTTCCAAAGAGTTTTCATATCTATATTCATCAAGAATATTGGTCTGACATTTTCTTTTTCTTTAGTGTCTTTGTCTGGCTTTTGTAATGGGGTAATGCTAGACGGTCTTCCCTTTAATTCTTTGGATGCATTTGAGGTCTGGTGTTAATTCTTTAAATGTTTCACTAGTGAAGCAATATGGGCCTGTGATTTTCTTTGTTGGGCATTTTTTTTTTAATTACTGATTCAGTTTCTTGTTATTAGTCTATATTTTCTATTTCTTTATGATTCAATATTGTTAGATTTATACCTCTAGGAATTTATCCATTTTTCCTAGTTTGTCCAATTTGTTGGTATCTAATTGTTTATAATAGTCTCAGTATTCCCTCTTAGGATCTATGTGTTTCTGAGGTGTCAGTTGTGATGATTCCCCTTTCACTCATACTTTTATTTGTATCTTATATATTTTTTTTAGGTTAGCTGAAAGTTTGTCAATTTTGTTTACCTTTTAAAAAAACAAAACCCGGTTTTGTTCATCATTTTTCAATTGGTTTTCTAGTCTTTGTTTTATTTAGTTCTTTAATATGTGTTTTCTTCCTTCTATTAACATTGTGCTCAGTTTGTCTTTCTAGTTTCTTTACACATAAATTAAGTTGATTATTTGAAATTTTTCTTTTTCTAATGTGGGCATTTGTAACATTAAACTTCACTCTTAGAACTTATTTTATTTTCACTTTTTTTTTGTCCTAAGATACTATTTGATTTTCTTTTTGATATGTTCATTGACATCTTGATTGTTCAGGATTATGTTTCCTAATGGCTACATAGTTTTGAATTTTTTAGTTTTCCTCCTGTTCCTGATTTAATCTACTGACATGATTTCAATTTTCTTAAATTTATTTAGACATTTTTTGTGTCCTAACATATGATATCTTCAAGAAAGTGTACCATGTGCCCTTGTGAAGAATCTATATTGTGATGCTGTTGGGTGCATGTTGTGTATACGTCTGTTAGTTCCATTTGTTCTCTAATAGCTTTTAAGTTTACTCTTTCCTTATTAGTTTTCTATCTGGATGATCTACTCATGGTTAAAAATGGGATATTGTACTTTCCTACTAATGTCATGTGGCTGTCCATTTTTCTCTTCACTTCTGTTAATATTTGCTTCATCTATTTAGGGTGCTCTCACATTGGGTACAAATATATTTATAATTTTACATCATCTTTAGGAATTAATTTCTTTATTAATATATAATGACTTTTGTCTTTTGATAGTTTTTGACTTACATTCTATTTTGTCTGATAAGTACAGTCACCTCTGCTCTTTTTTATTTATCACTTACCTGGGATATCCTTTTCTATCCTTCACTTTCAGCTGCATATACTTAACACTGAAGTGTGTCTCTTGTAGGCAGCATACAGATGGATTTTGTGTTTTCATCCATCGGGCAATGCTATGTTCTTTTGATTGGAGAATGTAATCCATTTATATTTCAAGTACTTATTAACAGGGATTTATTATTGCTATTTTGCTAATTGTTTTCTGTACTTCCTTTCTTCCTTTCTTGCTATCTTCCTTTGTTATTTTATTTTTTTAATAAGAATGCTTTGATTCCCTTTTCTTTATCTTTTGTGCATCTATTATAGGTTTTTGCTTGTTGATTATCATAAAGCTTACATAAAACCTGGTTATAAAAATATAAACTGATAATTTTGATTTCACACAAAAACTTCATACTTTTACTCCTATCCCATTTGCTATCAATGTCATAACTTACCTCCTTTTATACTGTGTATCCATTAGAAAACTATTTTAGCTATAATTATTTTAATACTTTTGTCCTATAACATATATTCTTGAGTTAAAAGTGACTTATCCACCTGCATCACAGCATTAAAGTATTCTGAATTTGACTGTATACTTCCCTTTACCAGTGAGTTTTATATCTTTATATGTTTTATGTTGTAGGTGTATGTCATTTTATTTTAACTTGAAGAACTTCCATTGGCATTTTTGTAAGGTAGGTCTATTGGTGATGAATTCCTTTACATTTTGGTTATCTGAAATATTTATCTTTTCTTCATTTCTGACAGTTTTGCAGTGTGCAGTACTTTTGGCAGTTTTTTCTTATGTCACCTCACTCTCTCCTCCCTGCAAGGATTCTACTAGGAAATTTAATTTACTGATGGTCTTATGAGTCTTCCCTTGTAAGTGATGAGTTGCTTTTCTCTTGTTTCTTTTACAGTTTTTTTTTTTTGTATTTTTTGTCAGTTCTGAGTATTAAACGTAGGGATGCTCTACACTGATCTACATCTCCAACCCTTTTTATTTCTTATTTGAGACAGGGTCTTACTAAATTGCCAAGGATGGCCTTAAACTTGCAATCCTCCTCCCTCAGCCTCTCAAATTGCTGGAATTACAGGTGTGCACCACCATGCCCAACCTTTCTTTGTCTTTGACTTTTGATTATTTGATTAAAATGTGTCTTGACAAAAACCTAATTTTCAACCTATTTATAGTTGTTGGATTTTTATGCATAATGTTCATTTCCCATTCTAGATTTAGGAAGTTTTCTGTTATTATTTCTTCAAATAATCTTTATGCCTTTTTCTTCTTTGCTCCTTCTGGGAATCTCATAATGTGTATACATATTTGTGTGATCTTGCCCTGTAAGTCCTTTAGACTTTCTTAACTCTTTTCATTTTTTTCTTTTGGTCTGTCTGACTGGATAATTTCAAATATCTGTCTTCAATTTTGATGATTCTTTCTTCTTCTTGATTAATCTTATATGGAAGATTCTTATTGAATTTGTCAGTTCAGACATTGTCTTCTTCAGCTCCAGAATTTGTTTGGTTCTTTTGGTATGGTTTATCTTTGTTGAACTTTTGATTTTGTTCATACATTGTTTTTCTGATTTTCTTTAGCTTTATGTGTTCTCTTGTAGCTCCCTGGGATTCTTTAAATGATTATTCTGAATTCTTTGACAGGCAGTTTGTAGATCTACATTTCTTTGGGGTCAGTAACTAGAATTTTATTAGTTATTCTGGTAGCTTCATATTTTATAGATTCTTCATATTCCTTGAAGCCTTGTGTTGCTCTCTTTGAATTTGAAGAAGTCAGTCTTTATTGTATTGACTGGCTTTTAGAAAGAATGACCTTCACCAGTGAGACCTCCTACAGATTTTGGGATTCTCTTGGACTTTTTCTATGGATGCACCAACTCTATTCTTCTTTCCTTCCAAGGGGAAGGAGTGGGATCTTAGGGTTGTGTTCCTTCTCTTTATCACACAAAGCCAGGGTACTGTGAACCTTCCATCTATTTCCTCTAAGGAAGTGCCCTAGAGGTTCAAGGTTTTTAACCTTCTCCCAAGGTGACCACTGAGATCCACACCTTCTGTTGAAATCTGTATTCTGTCTATGACAGCTCATGTGGTCTATGTATAAGAATACACAGATGACAATTCATGGAGGGAATATGGGGTGCTATGGGCTTTGGTTATTCATCAGTTGATTGTGAGGGTCTTTTGGTGGGAGACTGGGAATTGAACTCATGGGTACTTGAACACTTAGCTACATCCCAACCATGTTTTGTATTTTATTTAGAGGCGAGGTCTCACTGAGTTGCTTAGCACCTCACTTTTGCTGACTCTGGTTTTGAGTGATCTTCCTGCCTCAGCTTCCCAAGATGCTGGGATAAAAGGCATGTGCCACCCTGCCTGACTGATTGTGGAGGTCTTTGGGTGAGTCTTCTTGTGGGCTCATGGGCAAGACTTTTGGATGAGAATGGATTAATATTATGTATGGCCAACCCCTTTTATATGTCCACTCTTGGATTTTGTGTCCTAGTGAGGTATTTAAACCACAGCTATATTCTGAGGCTCCCACAAAGATATTCTTGCCTGTGGGTCATTGCTAAAATCACTGATTCTTTGGGATTTGAAAACTAGAACCTCTTATTTCACCATCTTGCTGAGCTCTCCTCATTTTAATTTACAAGATGTCCTGTAGATGTGACCTTTATGAATGATTGGTAATGCCAAAATCTTTCTTCTCATGGTGATTCATATGGGAAAATTTAGTCTTGATAATTATTTAAGACTCATCAGTTATCCATTCTGAATAATTTTGCTTACTTTTTAGGAGAAAAAAAACAATATGACTAATCTGAATATGAACTATTATTCTGAATAGCAGAAGATGTTGCCATATTGTGGCTCCAAATACCAATGTTTCCTTCTTGTTTTTATTGTAAAGTTGATTTTTGTTGCTCTTCTTATGTATTAAGATTTACAAAAGTGATCATAGGCAACTTTTTATGGCTTGAATTATGTTCTCCTCCTAAAATACATTGAAGTCTTCATTCCCGATACATGTGAATGTAACTGTATTTGGAAATAGGGTCTTTGTAAATGATCTAGTTCAGATGGGGGCTGTGGCATTATAACAAGGGGAGGTTTGGATACAGATACACATTTGTAAAAGGAAAATCCTTGTGCAAATTAGAATTATGCTGCCATAATCCATGGAACTATCAGAATGCAGGAGGTAGACCTGAGACTCATCTTTCCCTAGTTTGAGGGAACACAACATGCTGACACCTTGATCTTAAACTTCTGTCCTTCAGAACTTGGACACAAAAAAGTTTTGCTATTTAAGTCACTCAGCTTGGGGCATTTCATTACAGTGGCTCCAGAAAACTAATGCAGGTCTTGTATTAACAATTTTATACTTTTCATAGTTGTCCCATGCTTTGGTTTGAATATCTACCTACCCCCAGAATTCATATGTTGGAAAATGAGGTCCCAACACAGCAGTATTGAGAAGCAGTAGGACTATAAGAGTCAATTATGTCACAGGGGTACCTCCCTCATAAATAGATTTGTGCCTTTCTAGTAAGAGTGTGTTCTTACAAGAGAGGGTTGCTACACAGCCAAGTAGCCCCCAATGTTTCCTCTCTTCCTCACACACCTGTTCACACTTACACTTATTCTATCCTGTCATGACGCAGCACAGTGTGCTCCTCTAGTGCTGCAGCCCAATCTCAGACTTCCAGCCTCCAGAACTGTGAGCTAAATAGGTTTTTTAAAAAAATAAATTTCTTAGTCTCAGCAATTCCATTATCTACAGAAAACAGACTGAAACATCTCTCTTGAACACTCTGTGTTGAAAGTTCTATATTAGAAGATTTTAAAAGAAAATTTGAAGAGAGCACAAACTGTATAAGCCATACACCTGGAGGAATTTATTCCAGAAAGAGAAATTAAAGAGACTCTGGGATGGGTAAATTCGATGTGTCTGGCCTGTGGCAGTTACATATAACTTAAGAGATTAAAACCCTGTTGCACTCAGATATGATCAGAAGGTGCCCATTATTCATTCATTTCTATTGATTAAATCTTCGTGTATTAAATGTGTTAGTATTCAGTGTAATAAGGATGAAGGATGACTAAAAGTCTACTGGGAAATTGATAATGAAAATATTCTTGTGGGTGATACAATTTGTTTCACTTCTTCTCATCTGACTGAAGAGTCCTTAGAGACCAGATAACCCAAAGGCTGTGCTGTTTGACACGTACATGTTTCCCTTTCCATCATAATTGCCCTGCTGGCCAGTGCGTGGGTACTATTTTTTTTTTTTTTTTTGCTCTGGTTTTCCCTCTGGCGGTAAGTTTTCCAAAGAAAGAAAGAGGAAGGACAGCAAAGTTGTTATTTTCTTGAGTGTAGAAATGTTGTCATGAATAAAGAAAAAAAAAAAAAAGCCCTGTTATTTCTGGTGTGCTGTGTAGTCGCTATTCCACAGCACAGCTTATTTTAATATAGCTAGAAGCACCCTGATTAAATTATATATCAGGGTGAAAATGCCCCTGGTCACTGAGATACAGTTGGGAAGGCATTTTATGGCAGAATCAAACTGACTAAACCCTCTTTCATCATGCCATTAAAATCACTGTTTAGTGTTATTAAACCAGCAAGATATGAGTCATGATTTAAAAAAAAAAAGCCTCAAGAAAATGTGCTTGCCAAATTCTGCACCAAATACTTTTTTTTTGTACTAGAGGTTGAATCCAGGGATGCTTTATCACTGAGCTATATCTACAATCTTTTACTTTTTTAAAATTTTGAGACACTAAGTTGCTGAGGGTCTCGCTAAATCACTGAGGCTGGCCTCAAACTTACAATCATTCTGCCTCAGCCTCCCAAGTTGCTAGGACTATAGTTGTGTGCGACTGCATCTGACACCAATTTCCTTTAATGGAAAAAAATGAATTTGTATGCATCTCAGACTTATAAATTATGTGCAAAGTCAATCATTAGTGCATACCGGCTATTTATAAAGACTTTGATAGGCCTTGTGAGAAAAATAAGGAAGGATAAATTAGATTTCTGCTCCCTAGAAACTAAATATTTAAGAAACCAGGATGCATATACTAAAAAAATGCTAACAAAGGTTGGGGTGATATATAATTGAAGCCAAATAAATTACACAGTAGATAATAAATGCTATAAGAATTCAAAATAAGTAAAAGTTACATTTGTCCATTCATTCTTTCAGTCAGTCAACAAAAATTTACTATTTTATGCCATGTACTTGACTGAGTAGGAGAAGCAATTTAATGTGAATATGGCACCTAATACACACATAGCATTCTCAGTGTACAGGTTATAGTCACATCCATGATCTTACTTTCATTTGTGCTATACTTGTACCACATCTTACATGTGAGGAAATCATGACTCAACATTCAAATAACCCAGCTACCAAAGTCACAAGAAGATTGGAGCTAGATCTGAAGATGTCAGAGATGATTTGAAGGCATGAGATCTGGGTGCTTGAAAGATCTAGTGCATCAAAATACAATCAGGTGAATAAGTACATGTTTAGGGAAGGTGGGGGATTTTGTTTTTAGTTGAGTGAGAATCAGTGGTGCGATGTCCATATCTACCATCCACTAAAAGCCTTTGGAGATGTGGGCCTACGTCTCTGACAGCCAAAGATTAGGGAATCATCCTTTTAGGAAAGATGGCTGAGGTATTAAGAGAAGTTGATGAGTTCTCCAAAAGAGGAAGTATAAATGTTCCAGCTCAAGAGCAAAGGTTCTAACCTTGTGAAAAGCCTCTGTTTGTTGGTGGGGGGAAGGGGAAAATGATTGACAAGAGTGGTCACTAAAGGAGGGGAAGAGCATAAGATAATACTGCTTCAATCCAGAGGTTCATGGAATATCGGAAGACGAAACGTATTAAAGAGGCACAAGGAGTACAAGGAGAAAGGGGCCCAAACCTGGACCTTTGAGTATGGCAATGAGGAGCTGCTCTGTGGTGGTGGAGAATACAAGTTTATGAAGGAGGAGAACTAGGGGAGCAGAACAGGGTTATAGTAAGAGATGGAAGCACAGTGAGGAGTGAAAGCAGTGGATATAAACTACTCAATTTGGGACATTTAAAAAACTTAAGTGCAGAATTTTTAAAGTGAAAAAAAAAAAAATCCAATGTTGATTTTGATTCCAAAGAATCTAGTAGGATTAATCTTACCCTGATAATGAAATGAATGCAGCATTCTACTTCCCTGACTCCTGTAATTGCTCTCACTGCAAGGTTGGCAGACTGCTCTGGGGAATTATCTGAAATCTGATTCCCTTTGATTCAGAATTTAGTCATCATTATGGTTCAGAGAACAAGGCATGGAAGAACAAGAGCAAACAAACATCCCCCTCTGTGCCAATCAGGGAGGAGACAAGAGCTCCATAGAACCCTTCAGCTGCTAGTCAATGTCCTTGTTAGTCTCCTCAGACCCACTGCCCAGCAAGTCTTAGTGCATGGAGGATGCTTAATGGCACTCGCTGACTGGAGCATGGATGTGTTCACGTGGAGATAACCTTTGCATTATATTTTATTTTTGAACTCGTTAAGCAAGCCTTACCTGTTGGTATCCAGCATTGAAGGTATGAATGTGACACTTTCAGCAAGGAGATCAACATGAGGACATTAAGCTAACTATAAAAATAGCAACTTCCTGAATTAAATCACTTTCTGCCAGTATCCAATTTGCCCCCTTGTTGAGGACTTTGAGAGCTTAGATGTTTCAGATGGGCAGAGTTCAGATGATGCTCTGATGCATCCAATATGACTCAGAGCAGACGAGACATTTTTTGTTATTCTTCATAATTACATTTTATTTATTTATGACTTATACTTCACCTCTTTCTAAAGGGATTTGATGTGCCATACAAAATTGCATTAATATAAAAGTTATGATTAGAATTAAAAAAAGAGAGAGAACAGAGCAGCAATCATTTAAAAGGGATAGGAGGAGGATGTGCTTCCTGACCAACAGTGAACTCTTTTCTGTAACATGACCTTGATTTTGCTGATACGATGTGTTTCCTAAGTCAAGGCAAAGCTGAAACAGTTTGGATATAATTTTTGTTATTGGTTAAAAAATCACTCACATTTACCCAGAGTCAAAACTTTTCCAGGAACCAATATTTAGGAGGAATTTGTCATATAGATTTTTACATAAGTGGTTTGGAAGACCAAAGCAGATGATAGCTGAAGGACCATGTCACACAATGCTCAATAAAGCCCCCTTCTGTAAAGGCTGAAGGCATTGACTGAACCATGGAAGGTATTTCCACTTGAGTATGGGAGAGGGTGATTGCCATACAGCTGTTTTCTTTAAATATGTTTATATATTTTTTTAAATTATAAAGGAATTCATTGGTATAAATTTAAAAGCAAACTATAATAAAATAACACTCATTTTAATATTTTGGTATACTACCTACAATGAATAAATACTTGAGTCTAAACATATGAATTTAAATTTATATGTGATACACATAATGTATGAATATAAGCATATATAATGTATGTAAACTTTTAGAATTAAGATATATTTTAATTTACATATTTATTTTCTATTAGTCTCCCACTTAGTAGTAAATCATGACATTTCCCATAAAAATTATCTTAATGGCTAATAATTCTTTATGTGAATAAGTCATAATTCAAGTGTTTTTCTTGGTTGCTGGGAAATTTATGTAGTATTTTATTTATTGCAAATATTTTCATCATTTATGATTTAATCTATAATTTAATCTTTTGGTATTAGAAGCTTTAGTTTGTACTTAATCAGTTTTCTTCCCTGTGATTTTGTCCCTTGCTTTTTGCCTATAATATTTTTCTCCTCAGATTCAGTTATTTTTTCAGGTTTGAAAAGTTGAAATTTTGCTAGAATGTTCATTGTTCTTTCTAAAGCTGAGATTTAAGCAAGTAAATATACTTAATTAGAAAAATATAATTCCAGTCAGAAGGATATAACTTAAAATAGTAAAGAGAAAAAAAATAACCAAAAGGATAAGGTACCAAGTACGAAGGATACCTTCTAATCGTGACACATTTGTCAATATGGATTCATAGAGCATAAGAAGCATCTTCACCTTGGCATTTAAAGGATCTTGCAAGTGTTGGATCCCAGAGCCTGCCTGGATGGCCATCCCTTAAGATTAAAAAGTAATGCCCATAGCTATGGGCCTATTAAGATATTTCACTTCTATTGAGTCTATTTTGATTTAAATGGCTTATTATTTATTTTCTAATACTAGAAAGCAATACTAGAAAACACTAGAAAGAAATACTAGAAAGCAATATAGACAATATTCATAATTTCATTATTTTCTAATATTTATTTTAAAATTTATGTGGGATCTTTGTATCAAGTGTTCTCTTATAATTTTAAGTGTTTCTTTGGTTATAAATACTTTGTCATTAATAATTAGGTTTGTGTTTTTTTCTCTTCTGCTAAATTTATCAAATGGTATTAAAAAACTAATTTCTGAAATTTTAAAATCAATTGCTAATATTTTAAAATTTATTGAAATATTTTAATTATTCTCTTTTCTTTCTTCTGATTTTCCTTAGGTTCTGTCTTGACATTTTAAATTTAAATAAGACTTAAAACTCCAGTCTGAATAAGTTTGGCCATATAGTTGAGGTTTCTATTTTTGTTTTCATCCTCATTATTTTAAAAAATCAGTGTTCTCAAGTGGTATGTCTTGTCACATTGAAAAACATTGACATTTAACTGTGGCACATGAACTGGGTTGGTTTTAGAAATTTTATTTAAAGACCTTTTATTCTTTGTATACAATACAGTAATAGGTATGAAATGGGAATTAGCTGATTTTTATAACTTGGATATATCCTTCTTAAAAGGTAATTTTTGTACTTTTGTTTTCATTTCATGTTAGTTTTGTGAGAAGTTTCTAATTGTTTTGAAACACTTTAAATCCTTGTCTTTAAAACAAAGGCGTAAACTTTATTTTCATAGTTGTTAAGTGATATATGTCATGTTTTCTGTCTCAAATTGAGGTTTTTGTTTCATGTTCTCTTATTATTCCCTAATTTGCTTTTTTTTAATGCACACATTCCTCTCTCCTGATTTTCCATTTAAACTATTTTTGAAATGACTCTAAATATTAAAATACAGTGATTTTTGAAAATTGATATTATAGCTTATATTTTTACCTAGTTATATTTATTCAAAAATACCCCTCAGAGGGAACTATGACCACCCACAGAGCAGGCCCAGCGGTCTGCTGAGGGGCAGAGCCGCCCCCCACCACCCGCGCCTGCCAGGTAGGCGGAACTGTGACCACCAACAGAAAAGGCCCAGTGGCCCGCGGAGGGACAGAGCTTCCAATCACTCCTGCAAGGTAGGCGGGCCTGCGACCCACCGGAAGAAGAGGAGCAGCGGCCTGCTGAGAGGCAGAGCCGCCCCCTCCCCCTGCGCCGGCAAGGTAGAGGGAACTGAGACCACCCACAGAGCAGGCCCAGCGGCCTGCTGAGGGGCAGAGCTGCCCCCCACCACCCGCGCCTGCCAGGTAGGCGGAACTGTGACCACCGACAGAAAAGGCCCAGTGGCCCGCGGAGGGACAGAGCTTCCAATCACTCCTGCAAGGTAGG
>NW_025999842.1:4886808-4938833 GCF_001458135.2 Marmota marmota marmota | reverse complement strand
GGTGGTTCCTTGAGCCCAGGAAATCCAGGTCTGTGGATGGGGCTGGAAGTCTCAGCTCAGGGCTTCGGGGCCGGGCTGCGGGGCCCGGGCTGCAGGGCCTGTATTTCCTTCCTTGCATGGATGCAGGAATTCTCTGCAGGAAATGGGGGGCTGTGTTCTAATGGAGGTACAGGCACACACTGTCACATTCGCCGTTTCAAAGTCGATGCAGTGGGTCAGTGTGGTCACAAAGCTCTGTGACCGTCATCACTATCCAATTCCAAAATAATTCGTCATTCCAAAAAGAAACCCCCTACTCACTAGTCTCCCCCACAGCAGCCCCTCTCCCCAGTCCTAGGCAACCACTAATCTGCCTTCTGTCTCCATGATTTTTTTTTTTTTTTTGTCCCTCAGATTGAGCACAGGGGCACTTAACCACTGAGCCACATCCCAGCCCAGCTCATTTTATTTTTTATTTTGTGACAGGGTCTCACTAAGTTGCTTAGGACCTTGCTAAGTCTCTGTGACTAGCCTTCAACTTCCTGTCTCAGCCTCCCAATGGCTGGATTACTGGTGTGTGCCACCAAGCCTGGCTTTTTTGGGTTTAATCGATCATTCTACCTCAGGCTTCTGAGTAGCTGGGACGACAGAAACCCTCCACAGTGCCTGCCCTTTTACACCTGTCTTCTAATGTAGCATAATGTTTCCATGATTCATCCACGTTGTACTATGTATCAGTACTTCATTCCTTTTCCTAGCTGAATAATACTCCATTGTGTGAATGCACAACACTGTAGATATCCGTTCATCACTTGATGAACATTTGGGTTTCCAGTTTTGGGGTGTGTGTGTGTGTGTGTGTGTGGTACTAGGGATTGAATCTAGGGTTTCATGCATGCTAGGCAAGCCTTCTACCGCTGAACTACATCCCCAGCCCTTTTTATTTTATTTTGAGATAGTGTCTTACTAAATTGTTGAGGCTGGCCTTGGACTTGGGATCCTCCTGACTCAGCCTCCTGAGTTGCTGGGATTACAGGCTTGTGTCACTACGCCTGGCTAACATTGGGAGGTTTTATGTAGACCTGTGTTTGCATTTTTCTTGGGGATTCACCTCGGGGTGGAATTGCTGGGTCATATAGTAATTCTGTGTGTGACCTTTGAGGAACTACCCAACTGTTTTCCAAAAGGGCTGCACCATTTTTCACAGACCGGCCAGCAGGGTAGGAAGGGACTCGCCCTGTACTGAACACTCCCGTGTGCGGGCACCGTGCCGCCTCGGATCCTCACATGTACCGATTATTCCCTCCACTGGACTCAGGAGGACACTGAGGCTCAGAAAAGTGCCGTAACTCCCTGAGGGAACAGGCGGGGAGGCCTAGATTCACGCCCAGATCTGTCCCTTACGCTTTCCCCTCTACTCCGCGATTGCTGACGGGGTGACCCTGGGGGTGCTAGACTCACAGTGGCCTCCTCCCCTGGCCAATGTTTTACAGACAGGAAAGTTGGACCCCCACTACCCAAAGGTCTGTGGGCACCGCGGGAACGTCTTAGACATCAAGTGGAACCCTTTTGATGACTTTGAGATCGCCTCCTGTTCAGAAGACGCCACGGTGAGTGTGGGCACCTGGCCCCTTGCTTGGAGAGGGTGGGGCGGGGCAGGCAGGCCAGGTGACATCTACTGGGCTCCAGGGGGGCCTCACCTTCATCACTGAGGGGAGGTCGCCGCGTGGGGAGAGTGAGAAATTCTGGGCACTGTGGGACTTGGGGACCACTCCTCTCTGGGGGCCTCTGTTTCCCCACCTACAAAATGGGTATAATAGCTTCAGCCCATCTCCTGAGGATCCAGTGAGAGTCGGCTCCAGTGGGAGAGCCCACCCTCTAGGGGGCTGCAGAATGCTGCAAGGGACATTTTTATTGTGGTCAAAAAATAACATGCCACTCGATCTCACAGACGGTGGGGAAGTAAACTATAAAATGATGGAAACAAGAATCTTGTTGACCGTGGACCCCATAACGCTGGGTGTGGTGGCCCACACCTATGATCCCAGCCACTCAGGAGGCTGAGGCTGGAGGATCTCAAGTTCAAGGCCAGCCTCAGCAATTGAGCAAGTCCCTGTCTCAAAATAAAAAGGGCTGGGGATGTGGTTCATGGGTTAAGCACCCCCGAGTTCAATTCCTGGTACCAAAACAAAACAAAACAAAATATGGGCTCCAGATCCATCCCAGAAGGTCAGTCCACCATCCCAAAAGGTCAAGGTCAGTCCCACCAACTTTTTTTTTTTTTTTTTTTTTTTTTAGATGAGGTCTCACTGTGTTTCCGAGACTGGTCTTGAACTCCTGGGCTCAGAGGATCCTTTTGTCTTATTAGCTGGGATAGAGGTGTGTGCCATCATGCTCAGTTAGATGCTTTGAATCATTTTCTGTGTTAGGAGAGAAAGCTAGCTGACCTTTTAATATAATTTGTATTCTCTGATTATTGTGATTTCATTATTTTTAATATATATATATATATATATATATATATATATATATATATATATATTCTTTCAGGAAATGTTTTTTTTTTTACTTTGTGTCTAGTTTTATCCTATTTTTAATATTTATTTAAATGTAAATCTGCTTTTGATTGTTTTCAGAATCAATTATTAATCTTTTCAAAATCATAATCTTCCCATTCTTTATTTTTAAATTAGAATTTATTCAATGGTAAAAGCAAGTAATTTCTTTTTCAATATTATGGATATTATATTTTTCTTAGTATGGCTGCATTTATGATAACATTTTATTTCCTTTGTGTCTTAAGCTCTCAACTATTTTGTTTAAAATTCTGTGGTTTCTTTTTAAAAAATTATCTCAGTGCTTTGCATTGCAAAGAGAAGAGAGAGGGGCGGGTAATAAAAAGGATCTGAGGCCAACACCATCTTGATTTTCCTGATCGTAACATGTGTTTCCTGGAGGATCACTTGTTACATGGTTCTTGTTTATTCTTGTAAGCCCAGTATTTTCATCTCTCAGGGTTTTTTCCAATAATTTTTGTTAGGCCCTTTTCAACCTGAAAGTCATCTTTGACATTTATGTTTCTATTTACCTTATAAAAAACTTTTTCTGAATTTTTTTATGCCTCTGTCATCTCTGTAATCTATCTATTTATTTCTCTCCTCCGTTACTATCCAAGGTCGAGCCAGTGTTAGCTCTTACCTGAATTCTTGCTATAAAAACCTCTGACAACCACATACTCTTTTGTCGTGGTTGTGATCACACATTTAGTCAAGTGACTGTGTGTCTTCCCCAATCACTCACAAGCTCAAACATTTATAGACTTATACACCATAGTCAGGGAGATTATTTCCTCTCTAAATTCAAATCTGTTCATCTCATTTATCTGTTTAAGTTACTCAATGGCCTTTAAATAAAAAGCAAAATCTATAACATGAATTTGCCACATATTTTGCCACAATTTTTCAAACTATAGGTAGGGATTCATTGATGAGTCATAAAACCAATTTGCTAAATCATAAGAGCATAAACACACATAATATAAATAAACCTGAACAAAATAATTGATATACTGTTGCCTGGTCTACTATGAGAAAAATACTCTGACTTTTTAAAATTCTACTTTTCTATACTTTTAGTTCTTTCCTGATACATATAAGGAGAAAAATTGCATATATTTTGGGGGCACTATGTAATGTTTTGATACATGTATACTTGCATAATGTTTAAATTAAATAAATTTATCTCTGTAAACATTTATCATTTCTTTCAAAATCCTTCTACCTTTTTGTAATGTACAGTACGTTACAGTTATATATAGTTACTCTACTGTGCATTAATAGCACACCAAGGTCTTCTTGCTCCAATGTAAACTGTGACTTGGTTCCCAGTGTTCAACCTTTCCCCATGCCTCTTCCTAACTTATGCTTCCTACCCTACTCTTCCTGGTTTCTGGTTAACCACCACTCCACTCTCAACCTCTATGAGATCAGCTTTTTTAGATTCCACATATGAGTGAGATCATGTAGTACTTGTCTTTCTATACTTGGTTTATTTCCTTTAATGATCTCCAGTTCCATCCATATTGTTGCCAGTATCAGTATTTCAGTCCTTTTATGGCTAAATTATATTTCATTGTGTGTCTGTACCACATTCTATTTAACCATTCATAGTTGTTTGACATTCAAGTTGTTTTCATTAGTTAGCTATTGTACATGGTGCTACAGTAAACATGGGAATGCAGCTGTCTCTTTGACATACTGATTTCATTTCCTTTGGATATATACTCAGGGGTGGGATTGCTGAATCATGTGTTGCCTTTATATTTAATTATTTGGAGAACCTCTATATAGTTTTCCATAATAGCTGTACTAATTTACATTTTCACCAGTACATGCAAGTGTTCCACATTTCCCCCAATACTTGTTATCTTTAGTCTTCTTTGATAAATGGCCATTTAAATGAGGTGAGGTGATATCTCATTTTGGTTTTGATTTGCACTTCTCAGATGATGAACATTTTTAATGATGTTGAGCATTTTTCATATACTTGTTAGTTATTTGTATGTTTTATTTTGAGAAATTGACCATTTTTTTATTTGGGTTATTATTATGTGGTTTTTTTTTGCTATTGAGTTTTGGAGTTTCTTTTTATTAACACTCTCATGATCTACCAAATTTATTTCTATACACATACATATGAGTATGAGGGCTATGAGATAGAAAGCATTTCTTACTGTAGATCATTGTGTGTGTGTGTGTGTGTGTATCTGTATCTGTATCTGTATCTCTCTATATATGGTTATGTCTCTGATCAACAGTGCCCAGGATTATTTGTCTCCTTCCTACCTACCTACCTCTACATTATCATCTCATGCATGTTCCTCTTGGATCCAGTCCTCTTGTTCCCGTCTTGCTGGCGTTCTGTTCTTCAACCTTATTCCTCAATATACTGTTCTTTAACTGTGCTGTG
The DNA here is from genome assembly GCF_001458135.2 of Marmota marmota marmota. Taxonomy (NCBI): domain Eukaryota; kingdom Metazoa; phylum Chordata; class Mammalia; order Rodentia; family Sciuridae; genus Marmota; species Marmota marmota. The sequence continues at coordinate 4,933,886 of NW_025999842.1, read as the reverse complement.
CTCACTTTTGCTTAAGGATTTTGCATATGCTGTTGTCTCTGCTTTAAATTTTGGATTCCATGATTAATCCCTACCGTCTCCCAAACCTAATATGAAACAACCTTTTTGGGGACACCTCTGACCTCCCAACTAGGTCAAATTCCCCAGAGAATTTTTTTCATAATATCACATACTCTTTTGTCATGGTTGTGGTTACACATTTAGTCAAGTGACTGTGTGTCTTCCCTAATCACTCACAAGCTCAAACAACAACAGGTGTCACTTCTTATTTTATTTATCCATTTCATAGAATGGGATCCCGTTAGTCACTTATACATATATGTAATAGTTAAGGCATATTCATACACTGGTTTTTCTTAGTTTGGGAGATTGTTTTTCATTGCACTTCTGGTTTCTGCTTTGTTTCTTATTTCCTGCATCTTCCTACTCCTTTATTTTCCTTACGAACATTGAGATTTCTCATGATAGATACATTTTTCCTTCTTTATTGATTCAATATTTTAATATTTTCACTTTTCCTCTACATTCTGAAACAGCTTACCACATATGTTATTGTCAGTAATTACTGTGTTTAAACTGTATAAATTCTGGATTTTTTTTGATGCCTCTCCTTTTTATTTTCTGCATATTGTTTTCTTGCTTGAGAATCTCCTATTTTAATTTCATTGTTATCTTTAAATCTCAATCTGTTTAATATTTATTGTTTTCTGTTATTTTATCTTGTAAGCCATGTATCCCTTCTAAAGACTCCAAGCTGTTTTCTCAGACTTTCTTCTGGTTTTACCATAATTTTAGTTTTCAAAGTTTATTTATTGTTTTAAGGTCTAGTTGGATAATATTGTCTTCATTTGAGTTTTGAGGTCTCTATTTTTGTTTTAACTTTTTCCCTCCAACAGTCTGTGTGAGCTACTTTCTATTAGTTGGCAGCTATAGTTTTTCAGATTTCTAGCTATATGCTTTACCCAAATGCAATTATCCAATGAAGCTCTTTGTCATGATGTGGAAACTTCTCTTTCACCATTTATTATTTGATGCTCACTATAATTGATAAGTTTTTTATAGACTTATTAAATGAGAATATGATGATGGATAAGTATTCATAATTTGGCTGATTTAGAAATTTGGTGGAACATTAATAGAGAAGGCTGGTTTGTTTCTCGGGTTGATGAAGAATGTGCTTATCTGAATTGAGGGACAGGCAGTAGCAAGGCAGTGGTGAGTGTCAGAGTCTGTTTTCTGCCTTCTTTCTACTTAGCAGGCTCATTCTGTCCAGTAAAGCATGGGTAGGTGAACACTTGTTTCTGAAACTATTACCATTGTGTTTATAGTTGGCCAACGTTCCTTATATATGAAAGAAATAGGTAAACAAATGATTTCAGATTTATTGTACATGTGTTTTCTACTTTCTATATATTTATGTATATCGTGATCAAATTAAAATTGTAATATTGAATTTTCAAAGTAAAATTCACAGGTTGACTATTTTTAAATTTGAGAAGATAAAGGAGTTCATGTTTTGATGTCAGGCAGAAATTATACTTAGAATCTTTAAGAACTGTTTAAGCTGATTTTGTATTGCTTCACTTACCCATCTTGGGCAGTTGCTAAACATGTCTATTGCAAAGGATCTTATCTTGGTGGATATTTTATTTTATGAAATTGGGCATATTTTATATTTGTAGATCCTCCCTTAGCTGAGTAGATTTCTGGAATCTGCAAAACATAAAGAATTTGTCTTCTATGAAGCAATAAAAATGCTAACCAATTCCCTTGATAACTTATTTACCTGAATTCTCCAATGTAATTAAATTTTTGAAATATAATTTTCAGATTGGCACATTTTCTTCTAGTAGTCTTTGGGATATGTAAAATGATGAGAGTTTTTGTTGTTTTATATTCATTTTTACATAAGCTTATAGGTTCATCACCTAGCCAATAATTACTGTGTATGTGGGAGTTTTTCTTTTTCAGTTTTCTTGTTTGTTGTCATGTTTGTCATCTTGATGCTCAGGCTGTGACACCTCTAGATTGTCTAGTTTTCAATGGATATTTATGATTTTATCATTGAGGAAAAAAAATCACACCACAGGCAACCATTTCCCAAAATATTTTTTACTTACTGTTGTTACTTGTAATTGAGCCTTCCATTCAGAGCTATCTTTTAGAAAGAGTTATGAGTTTTATGAGCCATTGAGTGATTTAAGTCAAACTGAGTTTGATAGCTTCTGGGGTAACTGCTTAATGGGAAAAAAGATTTTTTTCCTTACAGGTATTATAAATCAAGGCATAGGGTACCTAGCCAATAGCTATGATCAAGAGGAGTTTCAGCCTATCTCCTATCTGACGTATGTATTTTTCCCCATAAACACTTTTTATTTGTTCTAATTAATTATACATGACAGAATTCACATAAAAAGAGTATAACTTCCCATTCTTCTGGTTGTACATGTTGTAGAATCACACTGGTTGTGTAGTCATATATGCACATAGGGTAATAATGTCTGATTCATTACACTGTACTTTCCACCCCCACACCCTTTCCCTCACTTCACTCCCCTCTACTCATCTAAAGTAACTCTATTCTTCCCTAAGCCCTGCCTCCTTATTGTGGATTAGCATCCACATATCAGAGAAAACATTTGGCCTTTGGTTTTTTGGGATTGGCTTATGTTGCTTAACATGATATTCTCAAGCTCCATCCATTTACTGGCAAATGCCACAATTTCATTCTTCTTTAATAGACAAACCCATACAAGTACAGTTATCTCATACTAGACAAAGGTGCCAAAAACATTCACTGGAGAAAAAATAGCTTATTCAACAAATAGTACTGGAAAATTGGAAATCCACATGTAACAAAATGAAATTAAACTCCTATCTCTCATCCTACATGAAACTCTACTCAAAGTAAATCAAAGACTTAGGCACTAGAACAGAGATGCTTCACCTAATAGAAGAAAAAGTAGGCCCAGATTTTTATCATGTTGACCTAGGATCTGACTTCCTTGACAAGACTCCTAAAGCGCAATAAGTAAAACCAAGAAACAATAAACACATGGATTCAAACTATAAAGCTTCTTCTTTGCAAAGGAAACAATTTTAAATAGAATTGTCAATTATTTTCTTTGTTATAGTGGTAGAAATTGCTATTTCATGCTAAATAGCTTAGGCCTGTTACATTGTTTACTCTAATAAATATGTGATGTTATAGTTTCAGCAGTATTGGTGAAGTTCATATTGAGTTTCAAAAGGAAATAACTTTACATGTTCACATATAGAGATGAAGATACTATACTAGACTGAGTTTGAAAGTTTAATAATATTCATGCCTAAAATATGTAAAACATATTAATCATAGGGTTTACACTTAATATTGTGAAGATATGAGGATAAATCATTTAAAAAACTATATTTCTTTTTTAATCTACTTTGCAGAGAAAGCCTGAAAAGAATACATGCAGAGTGATCTAATAGGTTTAGATTTCCTAGGTGAAAACTTGGATAAAGCTCTGACATACATATTACCTGCCAGCATTGTGCTTTTATCAAGTTAATATTGGGAGGCTATAACATTCTGTTACCTATTACATTGGTTTCTTACAGAGAGGAATTGTATCTTGCCAACTAACAGATGCACTCTCAGCCCTACTGCAGTAATGTCCTGGAAATTGGACTAGTGCTGAAGAGCACAGTCTTATTATTGAATTCAGCAGCTGGTGATGTTAAGTGAAACTTGCTGAACATTAATTTGTTATCCTGGATCTTAAAGGGACCTGAGAGTTTGAGTATGGAAAATTTGTTTTCATGGATACTTCAGAGATTAAAATATTTTCATTTGCTCTCCACGTTGTCATATCCTAAGGAACAATATTTAGTCACTGAAAATGTGATCAAGAACACAATCAGGGCAAAGAATATCCATTTATTTATTCTTTGGATTATAAAGTTATTGGGTCATTGATTATATCACTACTAATTCCTGGAATTTGCAAGGCTCACTTGATATAGACTAATGGGCTTCATATTTCATTGCATCTGAGAAAGAGGAGAAATTGGAAAAGAAATTAGTGGAGGTATCAATTGATTATCATCTGTACTTGATTATCATCTGTACAGTGTTTGATGAAAGTCACATGAAATAGAAAATGACCAACCTGGAGAAAACTCAATGAAAAAAATACAGGAACAGATTACCTTTGAAATGTTGTGACATCAGAGTTCACAAATGGAACAAAATTCTCAGTCCAGTGTCTTTATCAAAGTAAAAATGGACATAATATTACAGTGCTAAGAAAATTTAGAGAGCAATAAAAATATATTTCACATCACTTTACTGACTTAGGACTTACATATTGGTAAGTTTTGCAAGGTATTCAAGAATTTTATTCACATATTTAAAGATTTGTTTTTATCAAATCTTTAATAAGTGAATAAAATGTATTTATATGTTAGTATTCTAGAAAAATGCAAAAAGGATTCATAATATACTTGTTTCATGTCCTTCTTAGATGTAGCATAGAATGAGGGTTTGCATTTGTGAGGACCTCAAAAAGTTATGGAAATATAACCCATGTTAGTTGCCACAGGCTATGTCAGACTCTTCCAGATGGGGATTGGAATAATCCCACAGATTTAGAGCAGCCTTCATCCCAAGGACCCAAGCGCACAATTCTCAGCAACATCTTTTTATTTACATGAGAATACATAGAATAAGATTGAGAGGAACAGTCAGTAAGAGATTTTTTTCAGAAGAGCTATCCAGTTGAAAACAAGGCAAAATTTCCTCCATATATTTTGAAAGCTGGACAATTTTCTATCAAGTTTATCCCCATATTGACAATTGTAGAAAAGGATTCTAGTCAGATACTTAAAACTCCTGTATAGTACCTCATGCCAAAATCTCATAGATTCAGAATGACCTTTCTGTATTCCTCTTTTGAGATCAGACTTGTGGGTTGTCTTTAATCATTGCTTCTCATCCACTTCTTTTGGATTGAATGGGAAGGTTTACAGATGAAAACAAAAATAGTACACTAAGAGGTAAATGAAACTTGATACTTGATCAAACTGAGACAAAATGCCAAGGAGATTATGAGACAGATGCCCTCAGGCCACTTCAGAAATTAATGTGAAATTTCCAGGAAGTCAAAAGGGCAGAATTTCTAAACAAGCAAGTGGAATATTCGTAACTAAAATAAACTAGAAAATCTACAGGTAGGAGGAGGTAGATAGAACATTGGTGTTTTTTTTTTTCTTTACCCAAAAATGTAAGTGAACATTGATCCAGAGTTGAATTTTCTCATTTCAGAGCTGCAGAAAGCTAGAATCTTTAATACCAATAGCTCTGGTTTCTGTGGCTTGACTTCTGACAACTTTCTATTTCCTTTCTCAGTAATGTTGAACTCAGGTCTCCAATGTTACCGATTTATGTGTTAAGTTTTTCAATCCATCAAATGCATGGCAACTGAGAATCAAATGCTTTTGAACGATGATACAATTGGGCTTCGTTTTTTTCCTACTTGAAATAAAAAGTCAAGTCTCTTCTCAATGCACCTTTATTCTTCAACTAGTCTTTCTTGAAAAATGCATTTCACTTAGGTGGTATGTACTGGACATCCAAATGAAAATTTCAGCATCTCGCTTGCCACAGTCCTGCTGGCATGTGGCTCAGGGCATGGGGCTGGGCATTAAGAAGCCAGAGAAATTTAGTTATCAAAATGGACTCAGAAGAGAGAACCTAACAAACTAGTAACAATGGAAGAGATTGGGAAATTTGCCAAAAAGCTGTTATCCCCACATTACCAGGCTCAATTGGTGTCACAGGTTAAAAAAAAATCCTTCACAAGGTAGAAAGATCTTAAGCAACATGATGGATTTAGAAGTTCATGAAGAGGGCACCGATCCTGACATCTTCAAAACAAGATAGATCACCTCACATTGAAAATATTGGTGATAAAGCATGATTTCTGTGCTTGCTGTGTGGCTTTCCACAACATAACCATCACATTTCCCATTCAGAAGATATTTTGTTGGCAGCAGTTGTATGGGATCAAAACCCTCAACTTTAGTTGAGGAGGCATGCATTTCAAAACTTGTATGACAGGATCCTCCCCCTATAGATGTAGAAAACAATCACCCTGGCACTTATATTTGGGTTGTACAAGGATTTGTCTTGCCTCCTCTGAAAGTATGTTAGGTCCCATAGTTTGCAACTCCAGGTATAGCAGAAGATCTTACAGGGACTATACAGCCATTTCACTCCATTGAAGAGAGTGCAGACATTGCTTCAAGACCACAAGCATCATGACAATTTTACAAATGCTCAGTAGGCTTTCAGGGGACTAAAATACCATGGAATTGGAGAGCATTCTCAGGGCTTGGTACTCATTTTTTTTTTTCTATAGTGGATTTAGCAGTGCACTTTTCTTTAACCCTATGGGGTCTCATTAAGGAGCCCCTGCCTACTGCAGAGACCCACAGTGGTCATTTAGTCAGTGATTTTATCTCTGGAAGTCTATTGGGGGCCAAGTTGGAATTCTTGTTTCTTTCCAACTAATATTGCAAAAATTCACATAGAATCTCAGATTGACAGGGAAATTCAGTGTTTCCCAAGGTTTTCAAAACAGTCTAGCTAGAACAGAACAGGAAACTGACAAATCTTTTCAGAGGTGCTCATCTGAATTGCCTTTGGTTCCTCATCTCTTGAGGCATAAGCAATGTTTCTTATGAGTTCATGTTAAAAGATATATAAAAAAGTAAATTCAGCAAAGTTGCAGGATATAAAATTAACACCCCAAAATCAATTGCATTTCTATACACCAATGATTTATCAGCCAAAATAGAAATTAGTAAAACTCTCCCATTCACAATAGCCTCAATAAAATAAAAACAAAACAAAAAAACCTGGGAATCAATCTAACAAAAGAGGTAAAAGACCTCTACAATGAAAACTACAGAACATGAAAGAAAGAAATTGAAGAAGACCTTAGAAGATGGAAAGATCTCTCATGTTCTTAGATAGGCAGAATTAATATTATCAAAATGGTCATCCTACCAAAAGTGCTATGCAGATCTAATGAAATTCCAATTAAAATTCCACTGATGTTTTTCATAGAAATATACAAAGCAATCATGAAATTCATTTGGAAATATAAGAGGCCCAAGCAATCCTTAAGTAAGAAAAGTATAGGTGTAGGCATCATAATACCGAACCATAAATTATACTACAGAGCTATAGTAACAAAAATAGCATGATATTGACACCAAAACAGACATGAAGACCAATGGAACAGAATAGAAGAAACAGAGACAAACCCACATAAATACAGTTATCTCATTCTAGATAAGGTGCCATAAACATACATAGGAGAACAGATACCTCTTCAACAAATGGAGCTGGGAAAACTGGAAATCCATGTAGTAGAATGAAATTTAATCCTTCTCTCTCACCCTTTACAAAACTCAACTCAAAGTGGATCAGAGCCATAGGCATTAGAGTAGACACCCATATCTACTAGAAGAAAATGTAGGCCGAATTCTTCATTATGTCAGCTTAGGAACTGACTTCCTCAATGAGATTCCTAAAGCTTAAGAAGTAAAATCAAGAACCAATAAATGGAATGGTATAAAATAAAAAGTTTACAGCAAAGGAAAGAATCAAAAGTGTAAAAGGAGACCCTACGAAATGGTAGAAAAATCTTTGTCACCTATATCTCAGATAAAGCATTAATCTCCAGGATACATAAAGAACTAAAACAAGTTAACACCAAGAAAAGCAAATAACCCATAATAAATGGTTAGAGGAACTGAACAGACACTTCACAAAAGAAAAAATATGAATGGTTGAACATTTTGCAGGGTGTTATCTTCTGAGCCCCATCTCTCCTTTATTCTCTGTGGCCTCAGCTGTCATCCCTTGATCTACATGTTGTCCATGTGCTAATTCATCTCTTTTTCTAACGACACCAGGATATTGTGTTAGGACCCAATAATACACCTAACAAAATCTTTAAAGCCCTATTTTCAAAAATGGTCACGTTCTGAGGTACAAAGAGTTAGAAATTTATGAATGTTGGAGTGCACACAATTCAGACAATAATACTTTGTTTCAATGATCAGAATGTTTTTGAGATTGATCTGTTGTTTTTATGAATAGTTTGTTCTTTTTATTGCTGAGTGGTATGTCATTATATAAATACACCATAGTGTATTTGTTATATTAACAGATACCAGGGCTATCTCTGTTTTCTTGTAGTTATGTATGAAGCAAGTAGAATATTATCATATCAATCTTTCTGCTAATGTGTGTTTTCATTTATTTTGGCTAAATATCTAAGAGTAGAATTGCCAGTCATAGGAGATATATAATTTCATTAGAAATGCCCCTCCCCCAAATTTCCAATATGGTTGTACCATTTTACATTCCCACTATTAACTTATGAGAGTTGCTGTTGCTCCAAATTCTCACCAACATTTAGTGTTGTAGGTCTTTGTAGTTTTACCCAATCTGATGGGTGTGTAGGAGTAGCTGATTTTGGTTTTAATGTTCATTTTCCTGCAATGAATAATGATGCAGAATACTTTTGCATATGCTTATTGCCATTTACGTGCTAGACTACAGGAAATATTTATGTGAAGCCAATGTTCTCAGTGGGTTTATCACCTAAATCCTCTGAACACAAGTGCACTCTCAATCACCTGATGTTTTTGATCTGTCTGATTGTCCCAAGTATAACTTGAAAATATTAAGTATGAATTATCCAAGGTTGTGACATTAACCTTGAAGAGAAGAAGAATTGAGTATATGTATGAATTCACATTTCTGCTTTTTGGTGCTTCTTCAGATAATGATTATGTGAGAAGAGAAGAACAGTTAAAATTGACCTAGATAATAACTGGACAGGCAGTTGGAAAACTCTGATGTTAGATCTCTATCTCACCCAACCCACCAATATAAATTCCAGATGGATAAAAAAAATCTGTTTTAATTACTTTTAATCAAACACATATTCTTTTTATAAAGTTAAGTGTTTCTTAAAAGTTTGTAATGGAGAGATTAATCCTTTATTCCACTTCTCTTCTACCCTTGTCCAAGTTTTGTTGCCTACAGGCATTTATCTTCAAGAATTTCAACTATGCTTGGTTTTTTAGTTTTAGATAATATGACTATACAGTTATTTCTTTGTTTATCAGTTTTAGGTATTATCTTATCATTCTGAAACACCTCTCATTCCTTTCAGCCCCATCTCTCCTCAGCACAGTAATGTCATAATTTTGGTGTTCAAGTCAGTGCTTAAATTTTTTATACCATGCAACAGGTACACTATAATATTATATTTTCATATATATTTCTTCATTCAGTAAGTTTATTTGCTCATTTCTCTTCTTGAATTTCAATGAGGCCATTGTCTAAAAATATTGACTATGAAAAGAGACAATATGAGGGGTAGCTATCAAAGGATTAAATAGGAAAAGGATGGGCTGAACATCAGGGGGTACTGGCATTGGTTCAGGAGACAGACTTGGGATGGAATCCTAGCTTGCCTTTTGCTAGCCACATGAACTAGGGGAAGTTGTTATCATAAAAGTTACTGCATGAAGAATATAGAAATTATAAATCAAAACATTTTTATAAAAAATCTTCTAAAGACTTCATGAAGAATAAGAAAAGTAATCTAAATATTATTAGATAAATGCTTGTGTATGTTTTAAAAATCCATTCCAATCAGATACTCAAATATTCAGAAGAAGGTGAAAGGACTATGAGAACTAAGCAAACTCCAGAAAGAAACAGAAAAAAAAGACAAAATCATGTCAGGAATAAAGACTAAACTACAGTGTGACCAAACAGAACAAAATCAATGGAAATTATAATGAAGACCACTGAGGAAGGAAGTTAAAATATCCAAGGGAATGAAAATAAAGAAGAAGACAAACAGAAGAAAGTGATAGCTACTCCAGATAGTCAAAGATGAGCTCACATATATACTGTTGGGATCCTTGAATAAGAAAAAGCAATGGAAAATAAATTTTATTAAAAGTTATAATTCAGGGAAACTTTCCAGAAATAAAAGAATATGAATTTATATGTGGGAATTGACCTGGTAAAAGTTACCAAGAATTGTCACTCATTGTCACTAGTAAAACTCTTAGACTTTAATCATAAAAAAAACAATATTTGGGTTTCCCAGGTCAATGGGCCAAATAACTTATAAGGGAAAGAACTCAAGCTGAAGTCAGAAAGATTCAAAGCAAGACAACTTTGAAATTAACATTTTTAAAAAATTAAGAACAGAAAATACAAGTCAACAATTTTATATCTACAAAAATTATCCTTTGACTAACAAGGCTATATAAAAACAGTTTTGAAAATATGAGAACTCAAGAATTGCTGTATTTACATATAAAACTCTGAAAGGACAGATAGAATACATTGAATATATTTCAATATTCTTAAAATTAAAACAAAGGGTAGTAGAAGAGTATATAAGTATTATATATTTGCCAAAGTTGAAATAAACCAGCCACCCCAGAAAAATGATGGGGGAAGGTAGAAAGAAGATTCAGAGTAGCATAAACTTGTTGCTTTATAGGTAGTATATGCAGACAGAGTATATCACTTAGAGTTGACAAACCAATTATTCAATGCCTCAGAAAGGGAAAGTAGACTAAGAACATCACAAAAGAAATTAGGAAAACAAACACACACACACACACACACACACACACACACATCCCAGAAGAAAAGTCAAAACCTTCCTAAATCCCATAGGTAGGGAGAAAAAGCAAAGAATTATCACATGAGAAACATAGTAAATATAACTGATATATAATATATAACAATACTACAGATGTTAACCAAGATGAATTAAATGTGAAAAGCCAGGAATAAAAAAGTGTGTATATTATGGTATTATTGTAAAAATATATGGGTCAAAATATAGATATGTAATTTTTACCAAAAACAAGTGCACGAAAGATGTACTAGAACATAATTAAAAAGATTCTACATTCGGAGGAGGTGGGAGTGAGACTTATTTGAATCCATGTTTATATGTATATTTTTGAATCATGTTAAAGTTTGTACTTAAATTAAACATAAAATAAAATTTTAAATATGAAGAAAACAAAACCTAAAGTAGAATACAAATAGAAATAAATGATTCTGTCAAAGTGATAAAACAAACTCCACACATACAAAAAATGATTCAAGTAACTGAATAGATTGGTATAGATTAAATTAGATATGATATAAATTAAAATTTGTATAGATTTAATTAGATATGATATAAAAATGAAGAGTAGTAAAGAAATACTGAATTTTGCATGGTAGATTTGCTTTTGTTAATGAAATTATAGTATAATATAAAACACTTAATATTTATAAGATAATGTAAATTATTAAGTATATTGCTGTTCTGTTGTTGATGGGAACCAGATTTGGCCTCAGAAATATGGAATGGGAAAAGAAGACTACTATGGTTTTGGATTAAATTTGAGGGGAACACAAAGTCAATGAAGAATAAAATTTTCAGTCGTGAAAGACAGGCATTTTGTATGCTGGTAGGAAGAAACTAGTGATAAGGAAGGTTAAAATAAAAGAGTAAGGAAATAATGAATAGAGTAAATTCCGAAGGGTGTAAAGGATGAGATCCTGTGCTCAGGTAATGGTATAAGCCTTTAAACAGAATATGGAAACATTCTCTATTGAGGCAGGAGGGGAGGTGAAAAGGACCAGAACAAACACAAAGGAATCTATGGATTTTGAGCAGGAAGTTCAAGGACTTCTTGAATAAAGGTCTTTGTTTTCTCTATGAAGTGGGAAATAAGACAGTCTTCTAAGAGTTACAAGGGTGATGTGAAGGAGAGGAGACTTTAGGAGAACTGAGAAGGTTTGAAATCCACTATGGAAGATAGAAGACTTGATTGGAGTAGTGTGGAAGGATTATCAAGCAGCCCTGTGGATCAGGTTGTGGTTTAAGTCTATTAATTTGCAGTAAATGTACTTTCATGATTATGATTATTATTTTTGGCCATGTTTTGCAGCTTTAGAATATGGATAAGGATAGACATATGGACTGTCCAGGATTGGGTTTTTCCAATTCTTCCAATTGCTCTGGACTAGAAGGTTAATATTATTGAGAATACTGACCAGAAAATGTTTCTGTAATGTACTATGAATTCCTTCATGGATGGCAAAGGAAGATAGGCAGGCACAGATAAAAAGAAAGTCAAGTCATCAAGTGGTTGGAGAATTCAGTGATATGAAGAACATGTACTGAGGAATACATGTAGCTAAGGTGTGGTGAATGTGGGGGAATTGTCCATGGAATCCACATGTATTCTGGGTATTGTAGAGTAGACTATGATATGACTGATAAACATGAGCCTCCAAAGAAAGGGGGGATATCACATGAGGACTAATGGTAATGAGGATTGGTTTGAAGCACTACTGGGTAAAAAGGCCCTGGGTTCTGTTTCCTTACTCTGAGATACGGAGGGAACATTAAGAGCCACATTCTCTAGTGAGATTTCTAGGGAAGTAGTGTCCAGAGATAGAATGAGGTTTTAATTAAGTCAAGAAGATGGAATGAATTTAGAGGTTTGGCCATGGATTGAAGGCTCCAGAAAGCATAATGAATGTATTGGGAATAGTCAGACAGTTGTAAGTTAGGGTCAGGAGAAGAGAGTCATGGAACACTGTCATAATGCACACTTCTAATTTGGTTCTTTTGAAGGGAAATCATGACAGGCTAGTTCATGTTCTGCAACCACACATATCTATTTAACAACTGTTATAGAAACAAAGGCAAACTAAAGCCTCAGAATTTAATAGAACCAATGCTCCGTCATATCCTATGAACATGCACCCTTTTATAAATTTACTGCAAAATAAAATTTCATTTTCACCATAAAAAATACATTTAAAGAAGCAAATACTCTAAAACCCACAATTAAAATAAAATTCAATGTAAAACCCATTTTTTAAAGTACCACCTATGGGCATATATGAATTTATTTCAAAATTATCATCATCAATGAAATTAAATGGATACTGGTTTGAGAAAATTGATTTCCAGAAAGTGAGTCATCAAGTTGAAACTCAATCTTATAGTAACAAAATGTCACAGAACTCCCAATAATCTATAATGGAACAACTAGGAAACTCAGAAGTAAATAAGTCTCTTAAGATATGTGGCTATAAAGAGTTTTTAAAAATGGGAAAAGTAATGAAGCGACTGAAGGAAATACTGAAGCAAAATAAACATTCAAATGATCTATTGTACTGCACAGGTCAGATTGGAAAAACAAAGCTATTTCCTATTAAATACATACTTGGTGAAAGATACATACATACATACACGTCCAAGTATATTCATATGTGTATATATCCTACATATAAAATAATTATATATACATATGTGGTATATAATTTTTTTTCTGAAGCACATGAATCCTATCAGAGATTAGAATAGAAACAGTACCTCTGACAGAAAAATTTATTTAAAAGGCCTATACAAATATTGACCTTAAGTAACATTCTTGCATCACAGAAATATCAGATAACTGGTATTTTTAAATCCAAAGCTTTTCTTTTCTTTTAATGCTGTAGTACCTTATAGAAACTTTCTGTTCTCTAAAGAAAACAGTTTCTTGAAAGGATAAGTGTCATTCTACCCTATGAACTCTATGAAATATTTATGACTTTCACATGAGCATATAAAGGTACAAAAGGTTCTTCAACTCTGAACTTTTTTGTAGTTTAACGTTAGTAGGTTCTTTTATCAATCACATTATCATTACGTGCCTTCTTTTTTCACTTTATGCATTCAACGTAATTTTCCCAAATTCAGTCTGCACCAAGTGCTACACTTTAGGAAGGTAATACATGGCTTTTGTGGAAGACTATTTACAGACACACATGTATTGTCATCATAGACATGGTCATCTGGAGAATCCCCAGCCCCTCAAACTTACCCTGTCTAAAGTGAACTGTTTCCATTCTACCTGGGGAGCCTGATTATCTCCTTGCATTCTTCTCTTACCTATGAAAAAGCTTTCCAAAATCTAAGCTGTACCATAAAGCACCTCTGCTGAAGCACTCTGTGGCTCTTAGGTCTAAAGCAATATTCCAAAAGAATGCCTTTTCATGCAGTAAACAAAGAGATGAATGAACCTGGAGGAAAAGAGCATAGGCTAAAATGATGACCACAACCAGGTTCTTTTTTTCAAAATCTCCTAATTTATCTTTTTTATTAAAATAGTACATATTAGTCTACAGTATATCCTTTTCCTATGAGATCTTTTAATATTTTTTCATCTACTTGAGCAAAATTTCCCCTCATAGTTCTTTAATACCATGGACTTGCTAGGCAAATGGCCACATACATCTTCTAACTTGTGTGTCGCCGATACACGTGCTGGAGTGGAGGAGAACCGACTAGAGTATAAAGCTCAGACCTTGCTGTGCAGCATTCCTGGGGAGGCAGTATAGCTCAGTACTTAGAAAGATGGGCTCTGAAACTTAATTGCTTATTTAAATCTCAACCTTGTTGGTTGCTAGTTGTGTGATCTTGGAAAAATTATTTAATCACTCTGAGCTTCTGGAATAAGGACTGTAATAGCATCTAATTTGGGATTGTTATTAGGACTATGAAATGTTACAAGTAAAGGACTCAGCCCAATGGCTGGCCCATGCTAAGTGCTGCATATGTTTGTTTATTCATCTTCATTCATTTATTCATCTCCTGTTGGAGCTCTAAGAAACAACTTGCAGTTTCTTATAGATGCCAGAATATTTCATGTAGATATTTCAGGTTTTTAGTCTGGAATATTCTATTCTCATAATATTGCTCACAGAATGAATGGAAACAAAATTACATCCCCCTAACTTTCCTAAAGGGGAAAAGAAAATCCAACAATCTCATATGCAGTGAAAATATGACAAGTATAACACATAAAATTTACTCTGAGCATAGTAAAATGTAAGTTGTCTATTTTTAAAGTAATAGTGCAAAAGTCACTGAATTTTATTTTATCAGAAAAGAATAATAAAAAGATTCATGAGCAGAATTTTTTTGGGAGTCATAGTATTTGATGACAGAATGGAGGATGACAGCTACCAGCTCTTCTATCTCCCCAACCTGTGTTCTTTCCCTACCTCCTCCAGCGTTATTCAGCTGTTGAATGTCTGTTCTGCTCTTTCCTTTTCCTTTCTTTTCAATCTTTTTTTCTATTGAGTCCATACCTTGTACTTACACACTCACATGCACACATACATTCACACACCCTCATACACATCCACTGTTCATGGATCACATCCTACTTGGGGCCTTCACTAACATTCCAAGATACTATTAAGTTAATATAGTGAATTAGGACCTCTTAGCCTGAGGGAAGTTGTGTGTTTTAGCATTTTTTTTTTTTCTGCTGTGACTAATGGACTCAACCAGAACAATTGTAAAGAAGAAAAAGTTCATTTTGGGGCTCACTTTATCAGAGGTATTAGCTCATAGAAGGCAAGCTCCATTCCTCAGTGCTAGGTGAGGCAGAACAGCATGGAGGAAGAGTGTAGCAAAAATGAGGCATCTCACTTGGTAATCAGAAAGCAGAGAGACAGAGGTCTTCACTTGTCAGATGCAAATATATATCTCAAAGCCACGCCCCCAATTCCCACCTCCTCCAGCCACACCCTACCTCTTCAGTTACTACTCAGTTTATCCCTGTCAGGGGATTAATTCACTCATTGGGTTAAGACTCTCACAGCCCAATCATTTTTTCTCTGAATCATCTTGCATTTTTTCACATGTGAGCTTTTGAAGCACACCTCACATCTGAACCATAACATAGTGCTAGCTAAATGTAGGCATTTCTGTACTGTGACCTTAATGGATCACATCCAAATGTCCTTGATTTGCTCCAGTAATGGAGCCTGCCATCCAAATGTGCACTCTTGACCTTGGGACATTGTGTGGCCCAATGTCTAGCATCACAGGCAAAGTAGCATGGTGTGGCAGGCCAAACATGAGTCTATAACATACTCTAATTTTACGTTTTATTTCTCAAAAAGCAGAAGGGATTCAACTCCTACTTCAGAGCAATTCTTATCAGACTTGTTTTCCATTCTTTTTCTCTTAGCTTTTAAACATATATTTCATACTTGCTTATATACCAGCCTCCAAAAATGGTCTCTTTGGTTTTAGTTCCACATGACTTTTCTTTTTATATTACAACTTTTTTCTCTGGAAGCAGTCTGAATTAGCCTCTTCATTCTTTCATCTGCCTGGTACCTTTTCTTGCCCTCTATTTCTCTTTGTTTTTCCAATTTTATATCTCAAAGTTTAAGCAATCTAGTATGCAAATTCTCTCTTTTAGTTCTAAGATGACTGCTGTGATTGATCAATTATGAGTTGAATAGGGATTAAAAAGCTGACCCCACCAGCATATTTATTTAATTGTTTGCTCTCACTGGACTGAGTACTTCCTTGAGAGCATGTCATATTTACCTTTGAGTATGTAATACACAGTATAAATCCTGGCATAGAACGGTACTCATTAATCATTGACTAAATGATGAAAATTATTATTTTCTATGAGAAACTCCTTAAATAGAAATTCATGAAGTTTAAGTGGCCTGTTGGAACTTTTCGTCTCCATTTCTAGATTATCTGTTGTAAAAGTAATTGGGCAGAGCAGTCTTACCACTTAGACAGTTTCTTTCTTCATCTCTATCTAGAAACTACCTTTGTCTCTAGGATATCCATTCATAGGTCACCATATGAAGATCTGAAAGGACCATTTTAGTTGAAAACTTGCACAAACTTTGTGAAAAGTTTGAATGACGGGTTCAACACCCACCATTTTTGGATTCTGAGTTTGGTCAAGTTCATAAAGTCAAAAAACTTGTTATGAACTGAAGCCATCTGAGACTACCCCACCACAGATGTTGATATCAAAGGTCATGGTCAAGTCATACTGGCTTCTCTGACCCTTCCTTCACCTCAAACTAAAATTAGAAAGAAACTGCATGGGTTTTGATATGAAGGTATAGCCTGGGTGGAGCTTTCCCCTCCCCTTCTTCTTTAGTCTTTGCACATCCCATTCCTGCAGTGTTTGCTCTTGGACACTCAGAGGAAACATTCATATGAGGTTTTATGGTTACGATATCATTGAAACACTTGATTATTTAACTAGGCCAGTTTTCCCCAGCACCTTTAAAGCCAATAATTATCTAGCAATTTAGTTTAATTCAACAAATTTATATACAACGTAAGTAATGGGGAATAGAAATAATGGTGGCTGCCTTAAGGAGACAGACTCTACTGCTTTATCTCTAACCAACAGTATAGTGCTTGGCTTATAGCTGCCAGTGAGTAAATGTTTCTTGAATGAAATAGTAAGCTAAATTTAATCTTACCCAAATAGAGCATTGGTATATAACAAGAAGAGAGGTGGAGTTACAGTGTGATGAGAGCAAGGAGGAGATTAATGGTTGGTATGAAAAATGTTCTGAAAATTTCCCATATTATATGCCAAATTTCAACAGCAGCACTCATAAAATGAAAAGTCCTATAATATATTTACATGCCAAAATTTTGATTGCAGGTTACTGGTCACCGAGGGAAACTAAAATTAGAAAGAAACTGCATGGGTTTTGATATGAAGGAAGAATATAGTTCTTAACAACATACTTACGGGAAAAACCAAACCCAAAAGACAGAAGTCACCTCCATTTTCCTATGGTACTGGGTGGAGGATGTTTAACTAAATGAGGTTCCCATGTAGATTATAATGCAGTAGAGGAAAAAAGAACAACAGGGCAGAACAAGATGGCATATGAAAAGAAGAAAAATGATCAACCCTAACAACTTTTTTATCTAGAAGAACAAAATGCCTTTACTTTTCATTCCCAGGCCCACAAATGACCTTCTCAGAAGACATTTGACCATATTTAGTGCAGTGAAACAAAGGAGGGAGGCATTACTGTCTCAAATTCTTTTTTCTTTAAAACCCATTACTTTGATTATCACTCATGTCTTTCTTCATTCAGAACCACTGACATGTGAGACTCTGTTCTGGTAAGTTCATATGGCAGGAACTCTGGACCTTAGGACAGCTCTCTGAGAGATTCAGAACCCATACCAGTTCATTTGGGTAGATTGAGGCAGGTTTCCTATACTCTGCTACTCAATACACACTTTTATGATTTTAATATGACCCATGCTGAATTATAGTGACAGAAATAGTCTTGATTTCTCTTTATTGTGGATAGCTCTTTATGTTCAATAATAGGCAACAACAGTGAGGGTTTTTTTTTTTTGTCCACTTTTTAATAGACAAGCAATTTAAAGAATTAACCTTAAGCTTAAAAACATTTAATTTTTAAAATATATTGCAGAACAGAGAAGACAGAGTTTTTAATAATTTGTGAAAGCATCTTAAAATAAGAATTAAGACTCCTCCCCAGGTTTAGGCTAGTTTTGCTGGCTCTGGGATACATGAGCACCAGTTCTTCTTGCTTTAGCCTTCATGTTGAAATCTGCTTTCAGACTGATAGAGTGAAGTTGTATCACTTTTGCTTACTGTCTTTCAGACATGGTTCTCTCGTTCTTGGGCAAAATTCTCATCTTTAAATTCATTATTAAATTGAATAAACCATGTGAAATCTGCTGAGAATGGGAAAATGAATATTTGTGGTATTTACAGTCTGTTGAATAACTGAGTCCAACATATGTGGGCTGTCAAGTTCCAAGGAATTAGAAAGTAACATTTCTTTGGGGTCTTTTGGTGATTGGTGATTACAGCTCGGGTTTACCTCTGTCAAGCCCTCACCAAACTGCCATCCCTTCATGGGGTCTCATGCCTCTTTCCTTGCTATGTAACTTTTTTTTGTTTGTCCAGAGACTTTTTTCCTTCTCCCTGTTTAGATGTCACCTCTTATGTGATTTCCTTAGTTCCCTCACTTGAATCTCTTCAAAACCATCTGCTTTCTCCTTATCTCCTATGACATTTATTAGAAGTTATTTTCATTGTAGTAAAATACACAAAACATGAAATTTACCATTATAATTATTTTAAGTGTGCAATTGTGTGGCATCAAATATAATCATACTTGCATATTTTGCAAAAGTCTCCAACATCCATCTCCAACACATTTTTCATCAGGTATATACCAGCAGTTGGCATATATTAAATATTTAAGTTTCACTTCTTAAAATTTTATTTGACAAATATTGTTGAGTGCCCTTTATGCTTCAGGAAATTTTGCCAAGTTCTGGGTACACAATGATGGAAAAAAGTGTATGTTGTCTCTACCTTCATGCAACTTTTAATCTTGAAAAAGGAGAAATAATACAAGAGTAGACCAGAAAATAAGTAAAAATTACCCATTTTATAAGTAAGATGACATGTACAATAACAGGATTGCTTAAACAATTCTCTTGATGAAGAGAAAATCATTAGGCTGGTGGGGAAGCAAGTGTGAGGCTTCTACACAGGAAGGGAAGAAGAAAATGATTATGCAAAGTGCCAGGGAAGAGCCAGACAAGGGAAGCAATTTGTGCAAAGGCCTTGAGGCAAATGATCATGGCCTCTGAGAGGGGCTGAGTGAGGCCCACGTGGTTGGGATAGAGGAGCTGTAGGAGAGGCTGGGGAGCCTTTATGGTTACTGTTGAGTAATGGGATTTTACTCAAAGTGAAATGAAAAGCCATATAAAGGTTTTAAGAAGAAAGCAAGCCATTTATATTTTTTTAATGGATTTTTTTTCTGGCTGTGTGTATAGAATACGTTAGTTGAAAGCTGCTGATGAAGTGGGAATGTAGCAAAAAAGATTTTGATGTGCTGTAGGTGAGACAGAAGTGGGCAGATATAAGAATTCATTTTAAAGATAAAACAGAAATGATTTGATGATGGATTAGACACCAGAGATTAGGGGATCAAACTGTCCTTCAGTAAATAACTTTGGGAAAAGAAAGAGAATTCAGAGTTTGTTCTTTTAAAGAAGCTGTGTGCCAGCCAGGCTTGAACTAGGTACTTTAAATGATATAAAAGAGGTAGGAGGTACCATCTTCATTGTCAATAGACTTAACTAAAATGGCCAAATAGTCAAAATATGATTTTTATGGTTTACTGATGACTTTAGGTTTTTTAGGGTACTTGACTCTATGTTTAATAGACTCTGGAAGCATCAAGAAGATACTAGTTAACAACCAAATTTCAGAGGGCTAGAAACTACATTTTATATGATGACCATGGCTCATTATTTTAGAATCTCTGTACCTTCTCAACAGACACTTGCCATTTTTTCTGAATCTGAATTTCTTAATTGGAAATGGTACTATATTATAAAACAGCTCATATGTGTGTTTATCTTGTCTATCTGAAGCTTTCTTTTTTTAAAAATTTAAATTCAACAAAGCATTTACTGAACATTTACTAGGAGTAAAGCCATATGATAATGTATACATAAAATTTAACCCAGCATAGATTATGATGAGTACACTAAGCTGAGTTATGGAGAGCTATCGAAAAATCAGAGAGATAAGGAACCTGTGCTGTGGAAAGAATCATGGAACACTTTAGACATTTAAGCAGTATCTAGAACAGTGGGTAGGATTTTGTCAGGTAGTGATGAAGGTAGGACATGCCCAAGGGAGAATAGTGGGGAGTAAGGAATAGTAGTGAGAAAGTGATAAAGATATCAGAAAACCAACAGCAACATAAACATACAGATTCCTTGGATACATGTTAAGTGGTAAAAGGTAGTGCCAGGAAAATGTTAAGTTCAGAATTAGACATAAGAGTTTAATTTTGTAATGAGCCATTTTAGTGTGAAACCACTGAAATATGTACAGCACAGAAGAGTGAGAAAAATCACGATGATTTTTGCATGGTTGGATTTGGAGTTGGGAAAATAAGTTGTTAACTTGGAGAGAACTCTAAAAATCCAAGTTAATGATAACAAGGCTTCATCAAGTATAAGAGCAACTAGGAAGAAGTGGGGATGGGAGATATATCATTTTTAACGACAGTGATACATAACTGATTTATAGTCAGCTACCGTTATTTGTGCCCTAAGTACATTAACTCAGGAATTATCTGCCTTTTATCAATGCAATGTATTTTCTGCTCAAGTGTACTTTTCTAATCTGACTTTCACCCTGTCTGAGATTAAAAATGTGAGAAGCAGAGGCAGAGAAATGTTGGTAGTTTTCTCTGCTCACTGACATAATTTTGCTGAGCACTTGCTTCCTCTTTGGTGAGAGCCTTCTGAAGTTGAGGAAAAGATCAGCCTTAAATTGTAAAAGGTCATCGCTCAGTTATAATTATATAAATAGAAAGGGCTAATTTATGTAGAAAGCAAAGCCATGAGGCCAGGACAGAAAGGTCTGATAAGTATCACAAGATTAGAGAAAGGTACAGAGGTCAATTTCAAGTCTTTATTCTTTCCTTCCTTGACAAATATGGTATCACTGGAAGGTTTAGTACACTCTTTTCCAGAATCTCCATGAGCAGTTTAGACTAACATTAGGTGGTTCAGTATCTAAATATTCACTCAGTACTGACCCAGGTTCAGCTTGATAACCTAATCATACCTTCATGGACTTGATATGTTCTAGCTACCTTTCTGGTACCCCCATTGCCCCTTGGGATGGAACCATGGCTTATTCTTATCAGTTATTTTTATAGGGAATGCATGGTGGAACAAGATTCTTATTTCATGGCTGGGAAGCAAACAGAGAGAGAGAAATGGACAAGGTCCTATTATCCTATTCAAAGGAATGCCCCCAATGACTGGAAGATCTCTCCAGGGCCCCAGAGCTTAAAGTTCCACCACCTTCCAGTCACCAAAATGGGATTAAGCATTTAACTCAGGAGCCACAGTAGAGGACATTATAGATCCAAACTGTGGCAAGAAATAGCATATTTCAAGGAGACTAGATATGACTGGGACTCAAAAATGCAAATCTGACAACACCACTCAATAAACTAAGAAATGCTTATACAAGAATTGAAAAGGAAAAATTCTTTTTTAGATTAATTTTTAATTGGTACATTATAATTATATGTAAAAATGAGATACATTGTGATATATTTGTACATGCACATAACATATTGTCCCACAAAACTCATGTTGAAGTTTAATCTCTATTGTAAATATTAAGAGAAGGGACCAAGTGGAACCTTCAAAAAGGGATTATGTTAAGGGGACTCTACCTTTATGAATGGATTAATATATACATGCATTTATGGATTAATGAGTTAGTGGATTATCTCAAGAGTGGGTCTGTTATAAAAGCCAGTTTGGCTCTGTTTCTTATTTGTGACCTTCTCACCATGCAATACCCTGTACTGCCTCTGGACTCAGCATTGTTCCACCAAACAAAAAAGTCTTGCTTAGATGTGGCCCGTCCACTCTGGACTTTCTGATCTCCAAAGTTGTGAGCTGAATAAGCCTTTATTGTTTTTAAGTTACATAGTCTGTGGTATATAGTTATAACAACTGAAAATGAACTAAGATAATCTATAATAGATAAAGTTATCAATATTGCCAGTAGTAATTATTCCATAAGAAGCAAGTTGTTTCTTTCTTTGAGTTATTATGATCTTAAAAATGAGAAAATGCTTAACATTCTTATTAGAAATATTAATTTTAATACTCTCAATTCACTATGTCAAGGAAAATGTCTTGTACTCAATATTTCAAATTTTTTTTTGGTTCAATAAATGTCTATTGAGCATCTAATATATGCTGTTTGTGCTGAGTATACAATGGTGGAGAGGACAAATTTTCTTCTCTCATGAATTTCTCTAACTGTTCATGTACTTGTGGTCATTAATTTTAATGGAACACTATTATCGGAGCCTAATTTATTCATCTAGTAAGAAAACAATTATTGACAACTGACGATGCAGGAGGTGTCCTGAGGATTCAGCATGAAGAAAGTGAACAGAGTCAATCTCTGCTCTTAGCAAAATGACTGGCTGTTAGTAGAGAAATAGGGACTAAGAAATAAAAGTAGAAAAAAGGCTAGAAAAATTACACTGTTTTAAGTGTTACATGAGAAAAACACCTTAGGGTGTGGAAAAACTCTGAGGAGCATCTAGCCATGACTTTGAGAGTCAGCAAAGGCTTCCCAGAAAGAAAAAGGTCCAAACAGAGTCCCAAAAGAAATATATGGGTTAGCCAGAGCTTTAGGTACAGAACAGCTGTATGAAAGCCTGAAAATAAGAACATGGGGAGACCTACAGTATTAAATGGTGCAGAGAACGTTCAGACAGGAGACTGAAAATGAAGCAGGAAGCAGGAGGAGTGGGATCATTAGGGCTTTGCACGTCATAATGAGGCACTGGGCTTGATCCTATGGTGTAACAGGGGACAACTGAAGTGTGTTAAACACAGAAAAGACATGATTAGGTACAGGTCTGTGTAAAGAGTATGTTCATGTTTCCACGCCATGTTGGAAAACTTCACAAACCCAAAGGATGGATTATATGTGTTTTAATTTGGCATGGGACTCAGGCTCAGATGTTTCAACTTATCTGAAGTCAAATGTCAATTTTAAATTACTGTTTACAAAGTAAACTGCCTTTTTAGTTTGGATGTTTTTCCTTGCTGCTTTGCCCTAGTAAGCACCATAATCTTGGGTCTCTATTTAGAGGTCCCATAGTGGATACTCTCCCTCATTTAGAATGTGACCGGGTGGGTCCTAGTGATCCCACAGAAGGCAAGTGCTTGAAATATTTGTTCCTGACACAATGTCTCAAAATCTGTTCCAGAAATTTGGGAATGCACAATTCCTATCAAAAAATATTCTCTAATTTCTTTTGTTAACATCTGGGCAAGACCCTCTCTGAAACCCTAACATATCTGTAACACCTGCTGTTCTCTGCTTGAACAGAGAATAATTACATCCTACATGGCATGGCGTCTGTCAGCAGGCAGCTGAGCTGAAGGAGGGGAATCTGAGACACACAGACCCTGGCAGGGTGCATGCAGCCCAAATCCTGGGAAGTTGTAAATAAGAGGAAATTTGATCTTTAAGTTTAGTCTGTTGCATTTATATGCTGGGGATTCATTTCTCCTTTGGATTTCCTGGTTAAGGTGATTTATTGCCTTGCCTCTGTGGTTAGAGAAAGTTTCTGGTTTTCCTGAAATAGGAGATGAATTTCTATGTTCACATATAATAAAGTCTTGTCCTGAGTGTGTTTGATGGATCACTGGACTTGCAGTGTGTGATTTTGGTGTGGAATGATATTTTCATCTTCAGTGATGTTTCATGTCTGCCTTCAGAAGAAATCTTTTCATGGCAGAAAAGTAGATCACGTGCAAACCAAGATTTTACTAATATACTTGCCCCTTCTTTTCTCCATGTTGACCTGAAGAGTGCTTGTAAAGGCAATATACCAAGGCCCAGGCTGACCCTAGGTCCTGAAT
Organism: Marmota marmota marmota; assembly: GCF_001458135.2. Classification (NCBI taxonomy): domain Eukaryota; kingdom Metazoa; phylum Chordata; class Mammalia; order Rodentia; family Sciuridae; genus Marmota; species Marmota marmota. The sequence continues at coordinate 4,909,449 of NW_025999842.1, read as the reverse complement.
TGAAGATGCCTAAAAAATATACTAATCAAATTCATGGTTTTAAAAGATGAATATTAATTTCTCAAGTATTGTATTGCTGATCTAGCACAGACAATGGAATCTTTTAAAAATTGGAATCTTTAAAATTACTTAATAAATGACAAAAAGAGACATACCTCAAAATCCAATAAAACAAATATAGCTGTCAAGATCCCCTTATCTACTATCTCGAAGGCTGAGAATATACTTACGCTTTGGTAATTATTTAATTTTTGGAATATATGTTCTGTTTTTATAAATTCTCTCTCATCTTTCAAAATGGTAGATTTTAAAATCAAGCAGTAAATGGATACATTATGATTATTCTGAGCCCAGCACATCCTTTAATATTACCACATTCTTCTGAGGATCTTACAGTTTAGGAGTGTTAGATATGCATTAAATCCCTGAAAAATACTAAGACCATAGCTTTACAATACAAATAAATGAATATCTGTCAAATATCAAGATCATTTGCAAAGAAAATTAATGTTTAAAATGGTAACTACAGACTCCACTAATAACGGGAATATGCTGTTTTTGTGGCACAGAATGCCCTCTCATTCTAAAAAAGAGCAGTGAGTTTGTTCAGTACTTATTGTATATTTAATTCTACATCCATCTTTTGGATGATCTAAGTCTATCTTTATGGCACACTGGTAAATGTTTAACAACAGAATTACCAAAAATGTTAAGAACAAAAGAAAAAGAAAGGAAGGAAAGAAGAAGAAAGAAAAAGAGAAAGAAAAATTCCCTGTTTTGTAGTGTTTGCTAATCCCCATGGAATATTTAAAACAACCAGTGAGATGTCATTGCATGCAGAATTTGGGAAAGTCATACACACTTGACTCTTGCAAGATAGTCTGATCTGGCCCCAGTACACTTTGGCTATAACTTCCCATGCCTCCAAATTAGCTTGTACAGCTCAATGCTATAGGCCTGTGTTTTGCAGAAATATATCTAGGAGAGAATTTTACTCTCTCTCTATCTCTCTATCTTTCCCTCCTTCTCTCTCTCCCTCTCTCTACCAGACACTTAGAATTAAATTGTCATTATATAGTGCATACAAGTGAAAAAAAATTCTTCTAGGTATTATAGATAATAGAAAAGGATTTACTATCTGATTTGGGACCCTAAATGTAAATCCATGACATCATAAACCACAAAATATTGAAGAAATAGTCTAAGTAATATTTTAAGTGACAAACTTAAAACAGCTAATAGAGAATTGACTATTGAATTATGTGTGTAGTCAATAATTATCTGATGAGAAGGGAGTTTGAAAAAGTTCTAATGGAAGGCTTAAAGAGAAACATTTTTGGAGAGACTGAATATGTGTGTGTGGCATGTGAATGTGTGACTTCCTCTGAGAGAAGGCCTGGAGATGACATAGAAGACATCCTAGCAAACAATGAGCAAACAACTGGGCAGAAGCAGAGCATTTGTGTGGACATGTTTTAATACCAATGGTTGATATTACTCAACAGTTATTCCATGCCAGACACTGTACATAGCTTTATGTATGGGCTCTTCACTGGAGCTTCATCATACAGGTTGCTGGGAGTTTGAAATGAGGCTATCTATATTCATTAATGAGAACCCTAAGGCTTAAGTAAGAGGCCTTAAGTAAGAGGCTGTGGTCACTTGGTTCATAGAGTGTGGAGCTGGGGCTCAAGTACAGGTTTGTCTGGTCCCAAAGCCCATCCAAAGCCCTAAGCATGTTGCTAATATGGGAAGTAAGGCCAGAGATGTAATTCTTAAGATAAAATCTTCAAAACTTTGAATATCAAGATAAAGGATTTAGAATGTTTTTATGCAGGGTAATATTACATGGAAAACCAACAACCCTTAAAAACTTGATCATAAAGTGAATACTCAAACAACCTTCCTTCTCCTTTTGTGATGATCTTTACTCTTTTGATTTGGGAGTTCACTTATGGCTAATGGAGATACGATGTGTGCAAAGGACAAATAGAACTAAAGTTTGAGATAATGTCCCAAAAGTTAGGCAAGTCTGTAGTTAACTTTCGAAACTTGGCCACACTTAATCAGAATATAAAGATAACATTTCAATATCAGGAGTCTACGTCTCCCTCGAAACATATCTTAAGTTGTGTTTAAATAAATAGAATAGGTTGAAAAAAATGTTAATGGTCCACACTTTCCTTTCATCTGCATGATATGTGTTGGCAACACTTAGCACTTACTCCGAATTGTGACGAGAGACTCTGTCTTGTACAGATAATTTTGGATTGTTCATCAGCTTTGCTAAAACTTTCTTTTCATTCCCCATAGTCAGGAAGTTTTTAAATGAATAGGATTCAAGAGAAGAAAAGTACATTATTTTGGATAAACAAAAATATCTGCCCTTTGCTCATTACTCCCAGACAGTAAAGAAGAGAAGCTATGAAATTTTTGATGAGATTCTCCTGGAAATGAAAAAAATTGCTTATTTATTTAAGTAAAGAAAGTCTCTACCATTTAAAGATAACTATTTAGTATCCAAATAATTAAATGTATTGGCAAATAACCTTTTATAACATATTTAAAGTGCCTATGAATACCTTTAAAATGAAAGGAAAAAAGTTTCCTCTCTCTTTTTGAAAGAGAGTGAATTGAATGAAATTGTGTTACCATCTATGGATAGTAAAACACAGCATTATATATGCATTTTTGTTTTGATTTTCAGATAAATACACCAAGGTTTTTATTCTATCTTTATTTTAAATAGTTTTTATTAGGTGATTCTTTTTTTTTCTGTCCAGAAAAGAAATGATAAAAAGGAATTCACATTTTGCAATGAGTACATAGACCAAATATTACAAAAGATTGAGATAATGCCTTACTAGTTGAGCAAGCGTAACTAACAACTTTAAGTCGGAAAAACCATGTTAAAAAAGCAAAGAATTATTGGTTACTGAAAAAAAAAAAAGAGCACTTGAATTGTGTAAGACATATCCTTTGAGTCAGTGGTTTTAAAGCTTTCTTATATGTGTGGTAGACTCATTGCAGAATCCAATGGAGAACAGTTTGACACAACACACAGTTTTCCCTACTATTTTAAAGTATTTGCTAATTGCCTGAAGTTCATCTCCTGGGGTCCAATCAGAATATTTTCACTTGGCACACCATTGTATATCTAATTGATAACTAATATCCATCTATACTTGGTTTTTAATTTATATTAAAATAAAGCTTCTTATTTAGTACATACTTTTCTTCAAATTTAGGTTTTTAAAACATTTTATTACAAAATTTTTTTTTAAATAATGCAGAACCAATGGTTTTAAAAAGCATGATTTTTTTTCCCCAGTGCCTTTTCTCCTATATCTTTGTTGACTGATTCTAGGATTATTTGAAACGTAATGTTTGTACTACATAAAAGTTTACATTGGTGTCTAGTTCATGGCAAAAACAACCTATTTAATTTTAGTGTTTCTGGCCATATAGTTTTACAATCTTTGAAGTTAGCTCTGTACTGGATCTTGGAGGAACTGTGGAGAGACATTTGACTGTTCAGGGCAGAGGGAGGCAGAGAAAGCTTTAGAATGATATCTAGGTATTAAGGTTTTAAAAGGCATAACAATTAAAGGATTTTCTCAAAGTTGATGTCTTAATCATAAAATCCAACAGCTACAAGCTCTGGAGCTTAAAAGAAGCAAATAAAAAAAGTTGTTTTTATCATAGTGAGGAGCCGGACTGGCTTTTAGTATCACAGTGTTACAACTGCAGCTCATTTTGCATTCACTCTTAGTTGTGTGCTTCCTAGTAGTTGGAGCAAGACAAGACAGCCTTTGATAAAGGCTACCAAACTTCTACCATGGGCACCACAAGGGGTCTAGCATGTGGGCTGGTCATGTGTTCTGCCACCTCTCAGAGGAACTTCAGTTGATAATCTTTGGGATAAGTAACTCATGAGTATGTGTATGAGTGTGTGTGCGTGTGCATGTGTGTTGTGTGTGTGTGTGTGTGTGTGTTTAATTGATTCAGTCACACGGACCAGGACAAGGAGACTACTTAGAACAATCGAATGGTCTAAGACTCCAGTAGCCCACCTTCCTTAAGCTCTTCTACCAAGTCTTTTTCTTTTCCTCTTTCCATCCCCCTTCTCACCTCCCAGCCCTGACAGGTACCCGTGGTTATAAGTGAGCCATTTGGAAGGAAGATGATGGTAGTGTCTAGCACAGCCTTTATCAGCTGAGTTCCCCTGTGTCTGCCTCTCTGGCCTTTCTCTCTGTTGGTGTCACAATACATCAGTGCTCTTAGTGGTAACAGATAATAGATTACGATCCTACTGGTTTGCCACTTCCTCCGTGCTCAAGACAATGAGGCCTGTAAAGAGACGACGGTTACTTAGGCAATTAAGTGGTTAGGCATTGCTAACAATCTTTACTTTTTATGTCAGTGACTGTACTGGTGAGCTTATGAAAGGGAATGAGTAACTGTTGGTCTTTCCAGAACTTTAGTACAGGAGTTCACTGCCTTTAATATCAGTACGAGAGTATTCAAGGTTGTCAGTAACTGCCCCTTTTCAAACAGTAGTACACATTTACTTCTACTTAAATCTCAAGCTAGTTCTTGCTCTACTGACTTTTCATTCTTTTATATGGTCTCACAGGTGTGCTCCATATGCTTGTTTTAGCAGGAACAGAAAGCACAATTTGTCTTCTGAGATGGACATCTTCTACTGAAAGGATACACATTAATTTGGTTAGTAGAGAAGTGCAAACAAAGGAAAAGGCTTCTTAAGCTTTCTGCTACTGTTTTCTTTTTCTTTTCTTTCTTTCTTTCTTTATTTTTTTTTTGAATCAGGAAGACAACTTGCAGGTGATAAGAATGTTATAGAATATTTCTAAAACACTCTAGAGTAATAAAAGGAGCATCACTGACCACTGAGGGTGTGCTAGTTCTAGGGAATACTTATGGTACATTAGCACACTCAACTCTTTAGAGTTTGGATCAAAGAATGTTCAGAATTTTTTGGAAAAATTCATTGATGGTTAAGTAATTAGGATATAGAGGAAAAGCTAAAATTTGAATCAATCTCACAAAGAAGTTTTTAAAAAAAAATCTGCCAACCTTTTAAAAAGCCTGGTATAAATAAAAGGCAGATCTTTCAGAAGATGAAAACTAATTTATTCACATCTTTTTGCTCATGGGAATATGTGCTTGCCAGTAAAGGATAATGGTTTAAATATATGATCTAATACAAATAAATATGTGGTATGGGATCATAAGTAGGAATCTTATTAAAATACACACTAGAATTTATTGTTATGCTTTTTAAAAATTGAACTCTAAATATTTTAACAAAGATATTAAGTTAAACTCTTTTGACAGTGGGGCCTCCTTCACATTCATAATTTCTACTCTGTAAGGGAAGCCAGAAGGAAAAAGTCTTAATTTGCAAAGTAGGATTTTGTCAGGTTAAAGCAGTCCTTGATTCTAGCCACCTTGGCTCTTCATCGAAGGGTGTTGCTTCTAGGTGTCTGAGTGTAAATTTGGGAACTCTTTAGCTATCATCTTAAAGCTGATTTCTAAGGTAACCAGGATCCAAAACACAGACAGTTTTATAAATCAGAATTAACACCTTGAAGTCGTTTCTGGAAGCCAAATGGAAGTCCTGAGACTTCTGGAGCCCAGTTGATGTCACCCTGTTACCAGCCTCTGGGACACAGGCAGCTCCGGCATTCTCACCAGTTCAAGTTTCCTTCTGGTAGCCTCATGTGGTTACTCAGAGCAGCTGTATGTAGGACACCTCTCTTTAGTCCAGCTGAGACATTGGACTGCCAGTGATCACAGCGGCCATGGTGAAACTGATTTATTTTCTCTCAAACCAGACAAGGCTACCGTTTAGGTCATTCCAAAGTTTTCAATCTCTTTCTGGAAGAGGGCCAAAATCCACACGGTTGACCACACACTTAGGCTCTCATCAAACAACCCCTCACCAAGTCAGCTTGATTGACTCTGATCCAGTCATTGATTAGGTTTTAGTGTCAAGGTCTGAAGTGGCAGGGTAAGGGTGACAGAGAGGGAAGAGTTGTTTTAAAATTAATTTTTTTTCTTTTTAATCTTGAAACCTTTTAAGAAAAGGAAAAAGGTCACAAACAGAGTGATAGTAGATAAATTAAGAAGGCTTGGGCAAAATAAGTTTAAATATTCAGTGTCATCCCCCCCACACACATAATTAGGTTGTGTGTGTGTGTGTGTATGTGTGTAAATGTGTGGACATAATCATGCAAATAACAAAATAGGTTAATAGTTATGCTCATTAATCTTTTTCTCTCCTATGAGAAAATAGAAGGGTAACACAAAAGAGGGAGGTTTCAAGGAAACCAGTTTGGCAGGGCCACATTAATATGTAAGAGTCGATTAGTACAATATCCTGCTTTAAGTTTAGTCTGCAGTAACTTGGAAAACTTTCAAATTGATTAAATGATATAAAATAAATACTTAGCTGCATTCTTTTGGCCACACATTTCAAATTATGTCATAGGATAACCTAAAGAGCTTCATCCCTTCTGGATGAATTTCCCAATTTTATCACGAATTCCAAATTTAAAGGAATCATCCTTGGCTGTTTTGTGGGTTCCTGCCATTACTGTCACTTGCCAAGTGTAGTCAAATCAGTGACTTCATTAGTTGAACCACAAATATGTAGAATGTACCATGTTCTCAAAATTTAGAAAGTTAAAGGAGATAAGGGACTTACTGTAAAAACTTTGTCATTTTCCTATGAAATGAGAGCTAAAAAGGCACTATTCTAAAGGGGGGGGAGAAAACCTCCAAAAACAAACAAAAAAATAACTTGAGACCTTACCCTTCTTAGCAGCACACAGTCTTTTTCTGACTTCCTTTATGAAGCGGGGAGCTCTAGCATGGCACATTCTGCAAACTGTCATGGTGTTTTCAGGCCTTTGCACTCATCCTGAGTACTCACTCAGCTTTGCTCAGTAACCAGGTCCTTGGGGATAGCCAGACAGGAAGAGGATCATTATGAACAAAGCCAAGTTCTTAAAATCGCTGAGGTAATTTAACTTCTTACATGGCCAAACCCACATGAGATGAAGTCATTTGCATGCATTTTCCATAATTCATAGCACTGACTCATTGTGTTCAGTTATAAACACTCTTTGGACCTCAATATCCCCACCTGTGGAAAAGGGATAAATAATAGTATCAGTCACATGACCAATGATGAGCTGAAACCATTTTTAAAAGGCTTTGACCTTGCTGGTGAATAAAATCCACATACCTGTGCTTTTTATTTTAGCAGTATAGTGTTTTATTAAAGAAGTATATGAGCCAGCAACTATCTGAATTGCTTTTAGACCATCTCTGGTATAATATGTAAATTTTTTTAAGTTAGATAAAACATGTGACTAATTCTTTTTACATATTTTCATCAAATTCTATGTTTCTGTGTCATGTTGCAAAATGATTTTCTTTTACTTTTGTGATTCTTAAAGTATGCTAGTGAATTATTGATATTTAAGTAATTTTCATGTTATGACTACACCATTTAAACTGAAGCTTCTACTCTGGTACTTACAATTGTCCTTACTCTGATTTTTAAATTCTTCTATAGCATTTCTATTTCTCTTTCAATATACTTTATACTTTATTAGCTAATTACATTGATTTTCATATCTTTCCCCACTGGAAAATCATCTTTAACAATTCATAGAGTTCTATTTTTCTCAGTGATACATTCTCAGCATCTCTTGACACAGAGTATTAGTTAAATGATTCCATTGAAAAAATGAAGTGCCTCTTTGGGATTCCAGCCTCCACTCAATTTCCACAGATTAGAGTTGAAACTTGATTCAGGCCCTTGAGCTCATCTGGCCCTAAATCCAACCATGTACTCGCTGTCCTTCCTCCCTTCCTTCCTTCAGTCTGCTATCAGTTTCTAGTCTGTGGAGGCTTTGTTCTCCCCCACCCGAAACTTGGTTTTGATACATTCCTTTACCTATTAGTTGTGATTCTCTAACTTAATGCAACCATAATCTGGTGAATCATTTACCTGAGGAATTATGGAGGTACAAGCAGAGAGTTCAATGTGGCTGCCAACATCTTGTTTGAAGCCCTACGTGTGGATGTTGGAGCTGACAGCTCCCTGGGACAGTATGTTACTAAGGACCCTTCTGGCATCTGACCATCTTTCAGTAAGAATAGCATGCATACTGACTGATGTTATTGTGTAGCCTTTTAATCTCCCAATTCATTTCAGATGTGGCTTAAAGAACTGTGTCATCCAGAGTTCTTTCCCCTGTTGGATGATTCATTCATTGATCTTCCAAACAAACAGATGGTGGGTAGGGAGAAGACAGGGGAAAGGGAAGGAAAGAAGTGAGAGGGGAAACAATTTTGACAGTAAGATGTCTGTGTTGTGATTTTATTTCTTATAAACTTGAAATGAGCATTTTGGTTTCCCATGTGAAAACTCAAACTAGTAATGCCATAAACTTGATAGAAGTTCCATGGTGTAACTGAAGTGTCAACTGAAGTTGTTTTGGGGTTGTTGTGTCATTTAAGTGAAGAAGGTATTTATAAAGGAGAAAGATTGGAACATGAATTATACCTCGGAGCTGATGGTTCCTCATTGAACATTTGGGGTAGAAACGGATCACATTATGAATGATTCCTTACTTTGTACTCATAAGATTCAGGCCATAAAATTTATTGTCTGCTGTATAGAAAGCCAAAAATAGCATGTGTGTCCTTTTGCCAAGACACTTCTTCTTTGTGATTCATTCAACAAACACGACTGAGTGCGTTCCAAGTACAAGGCAATGTGCCTAGTGCTAAAGCAGAAGAGGGTGATGGATCCATGAGGCTACCGTTTCTATGACAACATTAAGTGCCTCTTTCTTTCAAAAATTACCTTTTATGCTTCAAAAGAGTCTTCAATGTAGATGTTATACTGTTCACTTTCCAAGTTAAAAACAAAATAAAACAAAACAAAACCCTGAAAATTCAGAAAAGTTAAGTAATAATTTCCAAAATCATATAACTTTCTCATGGCAGAAACAGTATTCAAACCAGTGACACTGCACATTTGCTGACCTGAATAAGCCCCTATCAAGGTGTTCAGAGTGCAGAAGGGACAACTTCATTTGCTCTGCTTCTGTTGGTTTCTCTCTCTCTTTTCATACATACACATACACTTAGAATATGAGGAGTAATGTGATGTGTAAATATATAAGAGGGATAAATCCTTATTTGATGACTGTGTGCATGTAGATTTGGAGGGCTCCCTTGGTGCTGAACCCTTACCAATACCTCACATTGTAGTAATACACATTCAGTGATACACATGTATTGACATCTGTCCATGTACAGCTAAGTACTATAGATACTCATACACCTAAGACCTACTCTTACTCGCAAGCTGTGGTTTTATGTTGGACAGTGCTATGTCCAAAATTGCTATAGTACTGGCCAATACCCAGTACTTTTAAAATATACAAGGCAGTGACATAAACTGCCACTAACAAATGAATAAAGAGGGCAGTTATTAGCTAAAATGCTATAAAGCTGTGCTGAAAGGAAAACAGGTTGTCAGTACTAAAATGAGGTTTTATTGAGGAGAAATATATTCCATTCTCCTTTTCCATTCTTCCCTTTCAAAACATTTCTTTGAGGCTCTGTCTCCTTCAAAAGGTTCATATTTTGTATCTTCTAGGAAGGAAATATATTTTTTCTGTGATTACAGATGGCAATTGAATGAGAAGGTTATGGAAAGCAATTATTTAAAACTTCATGGAGCCCTGTGATCCTTGGTGAGATGTCACATGCTACACAAATCATGGATGATGGTTATACTAGTCGATTGGCTCCATATAGCAAACTGTTGCACGTTCCAAATTAAGAACTGATTGGGGGATGTTGAAAACTCTTTCAAATATTAGAAACAAACATTTTATTTTAAATAACATCAATTTAAATATTTTATAATTTTGGAGAAATGAGGGAAAAAAAAGTTCATGTTAGAATTGGTAATAGAATGGGTATTAAGCAAAATTCTCCAGGAAAACAGAACTAATAGGATGCAAGTATACAGAGAGAAAGATTAATTTTAAGGAATTGATCCATGAAATCATGGAGGCCAGCAATGCTAAACTCTGCAGGGGAGGCCAGCAACTCAGAGACCCAGGGAAGAGCTGCAGTTCAAGTCCAACTGCATACTGCAAGCAGAATTCCCTCTTCCTCCAAGGAAGTCAGTATTTCCATTGAGGCGTCATTCAACTGATTCACCCACATTATGGAGGATAATCTGCTTTTCTCAAAGTCTCCTGAATAGAGTGTTAATCTCCTCTAAAACAGCCCCCTCCAGGATCATCTAAAATAATGTTTTGCCAAATGTCTGGATTCTGAGGTCTAGAGAGGTTGACACACACAATTTACCATCCTGGGAGTATGGGAAGATTAGGAGGTATGGGAAGATTCTGTTCATTGCCTGAAATGCTAGTGCTGGAAATCAACCCTACACAAAGATCAGAGATGAGCGAGCCAAGTGGCATTTTGCTCTGTCTCCTAGGACTCCCATGGGGGTTGGGTTTCATTGCCTGTGAGAACTTCAGTCTCTGCCCTCAGAGAGAAACATTCACAATGCACCAAACTTGCCCCGTAGGGCCTATCTCTGCTGTGCTCAAGGGGAAAGTCCCTGTCCTTTTCCTTGTATGACTAAAAGTATATTTTTCTATTTTTGTTTTCTTAACTGTATAGAGAGCAGACACCCAAGAGTAGGGTGGGAGGAATAGAGAAAAATCACATATGTTGGAAATATAGGAAATGCCTGCAGTATTTTTCCCCTAAGTTTCAGTTTCCTTGCTTTTCTAAGTTTCCATTTACTTGTTCTTAGCTGGAACTTGGTAGATGGATGGATGAAGAGTAGAAGAGGAGGGAGAGAAAGCCATTGTGTTGGAGGAGCAGCCCAGCCTCAGTGCTACCTCCTCACATCCTCCTTATCAGACCACACTCCACCCTTACCCACAGATCTCCCTCGCCCACCACCAAGCCCCTGTTAAGATCCTCTAGTCCACTGTTCTTGCCTGGTCTCTAATGCTCCCAGGGTCTGTCTTTGCAGACAAGATTCCCTGTGAATCATTAACTAACTTTTCACTATCTTTCCCTCCACCCTGTTGCACAATCCTCCAACCACTGACTCATTCTTGCTTTATCCTAAGTGTATATGTACATTTTGGTTAAAATCATGGACTTTGGAGTCATGGAATCTCTGCTTCAGCACTTATGTGACGTGTGGCCTCAGTCCTCTCATCTGTAAAGCTGGGGTAAGTGTGGTGCTTACTAATAGTTTCTTGGGAAGAATAAGTGAAGTGGCAGGAGGGAAGCCCTGGGTGCAGGGTCTGTCAGCACAGGGGCACCCTGTGGTTGGGTGTCATCATTCCCACTCACCAGCCTGGTCTCCTCCATGGGATGTTGATGCCCATTGTTTGCAAACAGAAGATAAGACAATGTAGGTGGCCAGCTCTGGGGAAACTGAAGTGACATTGTGATACCACTCTGTTGGTTTTCAGCCATGCTAACAATGGAAAAGAGGGTTTATGACACTCATCCAGATATGAGAGAGTGAGAGTAACCATCCGCATGGTAGGAATCAGAACGAGGACCAAGTGATGTTCCTGGTGGCCTCTTGGTTCTATGTGGCTCATGGACATTGTTTATTTGGCCAAACAGGAATGGAGGTTTTGTTCTTGTTTTCTTTGAAGTAGCCTTTAGACAGGGCTTGTGAGCTCTTCTTGGCTACATAAACTCACTTGTTTGTCTGCCCCATTTTCCTTGAAGTTGTGACTTCTACTATAGGGAAATAGAAAAGTTTTAAAGACAGTGAAAACATAACATTAAAATGTCCTTCACTCTTTAAACAACAACAACAACAAAAACAAACAAACCCCATCTAGGAAATGAGGTAATAAGTAAAAACCTGATCATCTTCCTAAAGAATCATTCTTAAACTTGCATAAAAATGCCTAATTTTAAGGGGACTTGGGCATCCTGAGTTCAAGGAAATCCAATGTAGAAGTGATGGGAGCCCTTGGAAAGTGGGAATATGAATTTCATCTCACACGCATCATTCTCGTTGAGGGTATCCCTCTAGGTTTTTCTGGAGTATCTCATGTGTACTCCAGCACAGATTCTGGAAGATATACCATGACATTGCTGTTTTCTCTTCTCCTGCCCCAGTCTGCCTCAGTGAGGGACATCTGGCAAAGCTGTATAAAATGACTTCCTTTTGGCCTCCTCATGAGTTTCACTTTGAAGATGAAGTGCCTCTTCCAGTTGGCATTGGCATCTCATACCTATGTGGAGGATACTGAAACCTAGTCACATGGGTGCCACAGTACTACTCCTCTCTGTCAGGGATACCACCTCCATCTGCACACTTCCTCTGGACACTGCAGCCCAAGGGCTAGTTCAACAAGGGGCTCAAGTCATCCAGGCACTAAATCTTCACCGTATGTGTTACAGATCTGGGACAGTCACCACCCCCCACCACCACTTTTATGTCACATGCTGGCACATACACATCACTAGAATATTTCCTAAGCTTTAGTGCATTACAGAGCTCTTGTCACCTTATTGAGTTTTCTAGTTTTTGTCAAAATACCTCTGCCCCCAGCCTTTAGCTGTTTGTGTGTGATGTCAGATCCAAAAGACAGATGCCATATAGCATCAGAATTGTATGACCCTTAGACACCTACAGGTTAGTTTTGGGATCAGATTCATCTGCCTGAATTGCTTTTTCCCCAGGATGAGTTCTTCCTTTACAGGACTCCTCTTTGAATTTACTAGAGTTCTTATGGGCCCATTTCATCAGACCTCAAATCCCAAGTGCATACATACATGTAACAAACTACCCAAAAGACATCACATATAAATTATTTTATAGGCTGAAAAAATTTTTTTCATTAAGTTCTACATTTTGATACCTTGAGGAGGATCCATCCATTCTCCCTTGGGTGCATTCTCTAGATCTGGAAATAACCACTTGAATGGTAGGTTTTACTTACATACAGATATAAAAACATCACTCAAGTTCTGGGTGAATACCATGGGTCTTCTTGATTAAGCTGGGCTCTGGCTCCAGCTCTGCAAGCAGATAGAGCACCCATTTCTCTTGTGAAACTCAGTGCTCTGCAGGGTTTTGATATGACAACACACACATTCTGGAAAACTGCTTGCTACCCAGGGGCTCAAGAGATAGAAACATTTCAGATGCAAGTTTTTTTCACTTTGTGACTCACTGTTTTAAAAACAGATTAGAGGGACTGGCAGTGTTCCTTATTGAGGTGAGGTGGCAATAAAAATATTAATGAGCTCCTCTGAAATTAAAGTTGCCAAGAGATAGCCCAGAGAAGCTGGAGAGAAGCGAATCCAGACCGACTACTTAGATTCCACACAGGGCATGGGTTGTGAGAGGAGAGGCAGGTCCTGGGATGTCCTGATGGATGCTGGGATCTCCTCTAATTCACCCACTGGGTGAATCACATGCTTTTGGGGATATGGCTCTCTCTGAATGACAGGAAATGGCCGGCATGAAGCACTGTACACTTTGCAGTTGGGCCAATTTTGAATGTAAGCTAACACTGGAGTGAATATGTTCTCTTTTCCACTGAGGAATTCTGTGTCTTACTAAATTAGACTTCAAGGGGAAGAAAATCTGCAGAGAAGTTTCTTGTTTTGAGCAATAATCATGCTGCCCTTCAGCCACAATTGAGTCAAATGGGACATTTGAATTTCCCCAGGAATTCCATCATGCATGCACATGGTGATGGCTTCTGCTAAAGATGTGAAGATTGCTCAGCTTTCCCAAGGCAAAGGTAGCTTTCAATAGCTTTACACCTGGTGACATTAAAAAGTAAGGTTTTATAGCAAAATTATTTACCATTGTGCAATGATACAAACAACTAAATGTTTATTGACCGATGAATGAAAATATAAACATACAACAGAATATTAATCAGCCTTAAAAAGGAATGAAATTCTGTTGTATTATGACATGAATGGACCTTGAAAACATGCAAAGTGAAGTGAGACAGTCACAAAATACCAGTACTTCGAGTTGAAGTAGAGGTATGATTCTACTTACCTGAGGCATCTAAAATAGTCAAAGCTATAGAGACAGAGAGTCAAGCTGGGCTTATTAGGGTCTGTGGGGAGGGGAAAATAGAAAATGACTGTTAAATGGATGCAGAGGTTCTTCTGGTGATACTGACCAAGTCCTGTACACCGATAGCGATGTTTGGAAGCAATGTGAATGTATTTAATGGCATTGAACTGTTCACTTAAAAATGGTTAAAATTATAAATGTTACATTACCCAAGATTTACCTCAATTAAAAAAAACAGTAAGATATTAGAAATTGGGATGATGGATAACTGTATTTATTACTATTTAGACCATATGAAAGATAGAAAAACATGTAATTTGAATATTAAAACAAATCTGACCTCATTTTTACTTGTGAAGAGAATTCTGGATTACATTAAAAAGTCTGATACACAAAAACACAAAAATAAATGGGGCATCCTTTGGGAGATTTTGTAAAGTTTTTAATTTTTTATTTTAGATGGTTCCTTATCCATCTATTTGGTTCAGCTATCCTTAGACACACACACACACACACACACACACACACACACACACATTCCAGGTATATGTTCCAAATATATTTGGAAAAGACTGTAAATTAGGCTTTCTGAAATAGTTCTGCTAATGCTACCATGTGGAACTTTGAGGCTCTTTTTTTCCACATTCAATTACCATTTAATGCCAACACCATTGCCCAATCCTTACTCTGTAGTGGGCATACCAATCATCTGGGAGTTTGTTAAAATGCAGTTTCTCATTGAATAGGACTGGAGATGAGCCTGAGATTCTGCATTTCTAAGAGGTTCTCAGATGAGAATTCCAATCTGATGACTACTGTATGAGCAGTAGGGCCCTTAGTCATCCTCACTCTGGACAGGAGTGGGGGTCTTTTCCTCTCACTGGAATACAAGTTATCTCAGAGGGTTCAAACAGGACTCCCAACTCTTGCAGCCTGGAGCAGAATGCCTTATGGAAAAAATTCAAGCACAGTGGTACTGGTTACAATGATTAAGTTCAAATTATAAAATGTAAACAGCTAATAAAGGAGGAAATGGGAGAGAACATATTAATTAGAAAATATGATGGAAAAATTATGAGTAGTCTTTGATTATCCCTAACGAAAGGACTTTGTCAACTAAAAGAAATGAGTTTTACATTTGAGTGCCCAGATAATATTGAGAAAAGAGTATAACACTCAGGAAAATACATAGAGAAAGGTACTGATGATGAGTTTGTTAGGTTGACAAGTGACATCTTTTAGAGGAGTTTCATCTTCCAAATTTCATTTCAGTATCTCACTGCACACAGGAAAATGGAACTAATTCTTACCCGACTAAATTCTTTTCTAAGGACTCTGTATGTGACCACCATATGATAATTTCACTTTATTTAGCATAATGCTTTGCCCTTAAGCAACTATAAATAATTACCCAGTATTGCTGTTCTTTAGAAAGAGGCTGTAAGATAGGCCTCAGGAAATAAATTCTATCTCAGAATGTAAGAAAATAAGTTAATACAATAAAAACTAATCATGAGTAGAACTGATTCTTGTGATGTATGAAGTGAATGGTATGCCAAATTGTAGCAAATTTGCCAATGAGAAATAATATATTGAAGTAGATTGTGAATTTTACATTTGACCACATTCTGGTTTCAACTGCAGAATGACATGTTTTCATCCTGTGGTCTTCCTGTGATGCAAATATTTCTGTGGTCACAATTTTTTCTTTTATTATTCAGTGGGCAGGCTAATTTCTCAATACGGGTGAGACTATCATTGAGATACTTGAACTTTCCCTTGCTCTGATCCCTTTCAATTTCTGTAGCACATAAAGTGAAAGACGACATTCATTTTTTCCACATCAGACATGTCCTCCTGATGCAGCTTCCTCCACTGGCCCTCCTGACAAAGAAAGCAAAGAAGAAGCCCTCATTCATCTCTGTGGTTACCACATGGAGAATGTTCAGCCTGTTCCATCTACTGAAAGCAGATCTGATGAGCAGACAGCCACCTCCTTGGCAGTTTATTATGCATTGGTCTTGAAACTATGAATCTGATGGCAGCATCCCAGCTTCTGAATTGAATGTATAATTTAATTTATACTCTCATGCTTTCCATTTCAAGAATTGTAACAAGCCAAGTGTGTGTTGATTTTCTAATATGAATTAGTTTTTGAGTTAGTTTGAGAATTGATGTGGCTTGAACCTTTAATACATATGAATTCTTCAACACTGGTTTCTTTAATCTTGTAGCTCTCATCTCCCTCTCTCACTATTTTCGTTGAAAGGCTTTGAAGTTTCTTATTCCAAATTACATGAAACATTGATTAACCTCATGGATTTATTTAAGTGATTTTTTGTTATTAGATATTTTAGAGAGACTCATATAGGCAGAAGGGCAGAAATTTTGTAATTAATCAGCATTGCCTGGTTCTGTTGTTACAGTGTCAGTGAATTGGTTCCCAGTAGGAGATTTAATAGAAAAACATTCAATTTCAAAATGGCCTGGATGCATCAAAGGGATTAAGCTGTAATGCTTTTAATCCTTGTAACTCAAACAAAGAGAAATTTTTCCCAAGCAATAAACTGCATAATGTGTTTGTGGGCCAGCAGATGATAATTATGGAACATCAGCTAAATGGCCAACTCTATAGCTGAACCATTTGGCATAGGGTGGCCAGAGAGACAGTCCTGGGGATTAACAGCTTTTAAGCTCTAGGGTTTGAGTAAAACTATTTTGGGTGCCATTTTGCCATTTTAGCATCAGACATGCTACCGACAAATCTTTAGGTTAAAACTCAAAATGGCAATCATGTGGCATGTAAGCCACAGCTTCCCTATCCCAGGGCCCCTGGAACACATTACTCTTTCAACTTAGCACTTCTAGTAATGAAGAATGCATCTAAATTTGGTCTATTTGCTATCCCTGATCTAGGTCTTTTTATTTAATTTTATATTGATTATTTAATTGTTATAACCATATTTCTGAGTTTCCAAATATCTGGTAGAAACTTTCAAACAATATATAGATGGAACTTAAAGTTTACATTTTTAAAAATAATTTGTGTTTATTTATTTTGGTGGTTTCTGTATACTATTTTTTAATTTAGCTTTTTGGTTTGAGAAAGGTGTAGTTTCACATGCAATAAAAAGAAATAATACAGAGCTATGCCATGTATCTATTTCCTAGTTTCCTCCAATGAGAGTACCACCAAGATGCTGATGTTAATACAATCAAGATATGGAACATTTCCAGTACCACAAAGATCTCTCATGTTGCCTTTACAGGCATATCAATTTCTCACTTTCCTCATTCCCATTTAACTCATGGCAACCAATAATGTGTTCTCTATAGTTTTGTCATTCCAAGAATATTATATACTAGTACTCCCAATTTATGGTTTTGATTTCCATGGTTTCAGTTACTCATGGTCAACCATGGTTTGAAAATATTAAATGAAATTTTCACAATAAACTTTTAATTATATGCCATTATGAATAGTGTGATGAAATCTTGTGCCATCCTGCTGCATCCCACACAGGACACAAATCATTCTTTATCCATTGTATTCATGCTGTATACACTGCTTGGCTGTTAGGTGCTTAAGCAGCCATCTTGATTATGAGGTCAACTGTAGAGGAATGATACTGTTCCTATTCCAGTAACCCTTATTTTACTTAAGAATGTCCTAAAAAGGAAGAGTAATAGATGTTGGTGATTCAGATATGCTAAAGAGACGCCATAAAGGGCTTCCTTTAAGTGAAAAGATAAATGTTCTCTACTTACTAAGGAGAGAAAAAAAATCATATACTCCAGTTGCAAGATCTATCATAAGAGAGAATCTTGTGTCTGTGAAATCATGCACAAAAAAAAAAAAAATCATGCTTGTTTTGCTGTCACACCTCAAACTGCTAATGTTATGACCAGACATGTGATAAGTACTTGCTTAAGATGGAAAAGGTATTCAGTTTTATGCCTTGCCACATTCCTGTAGTCCCAGCAACTCTGGAGGATGAGGCAGGAGGATTGCAAGTTCAAGGACTGTCTTGGCAACTTAGACCCTGCCTTAAAATGAAAAATAAAAGGTTTGGGGATTAGCTCTCCTGGGTTGAATCCTTAGTAGCACAAAGAAAGAAAAAATGGAATAGGCATTAAATTTGTAGGTGGGAGACATGAACAGAAAACATATTCCAACTGATGACAATGTATTGTGCCAGAAATCATTATGACTATATAAAGACTTTAGCAAGGGGACCCCTGAAGTGAATAACACCAGGCTATTTCCTTCCAGTCAGGGGTGGTTAAACAGATTCAAGAACATATTTGAACCCAAAAGTATAAAATTTACTGGAGAGACAGTCTCTGCCAATGAGGAAGCTATATCCAGCATAGCTGGAAAGTATTTCCAGCAAAACTGAAGTTTTTAAAGGAAATCTGACCATGGAAATCATAAGGATCAATGATCCATATTCATATAACTTATATTAATGTGTATTGTTATGTAACTGTTCTATTTTTATTATTATTGTTATGAGCTTCTTACTGTGCCTAACTTATAAATTAAACTTTATGATAGGTATCTTTGTAGATATAGGAAAAAATATTATGTAGGGTTTGGCATTCTCTTCATTTTCAGGCATCTAGTGGGGGTCTTGGCATGTATTCTCTGTGAATAAGGGTAGACTATGGTATTAATGGACTCCTGCAGTATATAACATGACTAGATTCTTTTTCAGTTGGCATAATTCTCTTTCTGGTTCATCCAGATTGTTTTGTATACTAATAGCTTGTTGGTTTTTATTGTTAAGTCATATTCCATGACATGAATGTACCACAGTTTGTTTAATCTTGGTTGTTTCCAGTTTGGGATTATTATTAATAAAATTTGAATAGAGAAAAGATAGCCTTTCCACTATAAACAAAATTTTGTGCGTGGGATATTTGTAAACATAAGTCTATGTTTTTCTGGGGGAAAAATGTGCCCAGGAGTAGTACAGTTTCTGGGGCAAAGTATAGGTAATTGCATGGCATGTTGAATACTTTAAGAAACTTCCAAACTGTTCAGCGGAGTGGCTATAGCATTTACATTCTTAGAATCAATATATAAGTGATGCAGGTTTTCCATATCCTTGCCAACATTTGATACAGTTGCTATTTTTTTTTAAATTTAAGCCATTCTGAGAGATATGCAGTGATATTTCGTTGTGGTTTTAATTCTTATTTCCTTAATGACTAATAATGGTGATTTTTTACATATACATATTTTCCATCTGTGTATCTTCCTCAGTAGAATATGTCTTCATGTCTTTTGTTCATTTTAATAAGACTTTTGGCTGTGGATGAGTTTTGAAATTATATTAGTCCTTTATCTGATAAGTGATATGCAGATGTTTCTCTTCAATCTGTAGCTTGTTTTTTAATTATCTTAACAGAGTCTTGGTGAATCACAATTTTAAAATTTTGATTAATTCAATTTAGTAATTTCTGTTTATAGATTGTATATGAGTGTCAAGTCTGAGAATTCTTAGTCTAGCCACACACCCTGAAAATTCTCTCTTATGTTTATTCCTAAAAGCATCATTCTTCTATGCTTTCCATTTAAGCCTCTCAATTTTATTTTATTTTTTTTTTTGCATAAGGTGTAAGCCCAAGATCTACTTCTTTTTCTTCCTTCTCTTCTTCCAATTCCTCTTCATTCTCTCCCTCCACCTCCTCCTCCTTATACATCAATGCCCAAATTTTCCAGTATAATTTATTTGGAAAGATTATCTTTCTTCTATTAAATTGTTTTTAATACCTTTATCTAAAATCAGTTGGACATATTTGTGTGGATTTTTTTCTGAGTTCTGTGCTCATGATCTGTGTGTCTATCCCCACATATATACCTAGGATTGACAACTATGACCATGTAAAAACTCTGACATCATATAAATTGTTTCATTCCCTTTATTCTCATTTTTCAAAATTGTTTTAGCTATTCTGTTTCCTTTGCCTTTCCATATCAATATTAGAATACTTTCATCTTATCTATAAAACCATATCTGGGATTTTGAAGGAAATGATGTTAGACATTTATTAAATTTGAAAAAAAATTGACATTTTGACTATTCAGTTTTCTAATTCATGAACATGCATGTCTTTCCATTTATTAAAAATTTCCTTCATTAGTGTTTCGTAGTTTTCAGCACATATCTACATATAATGTTGTATCGGTACCTGAATATTTCTGAGCAATTGTAAGTGGTACTGTGTTTTTAATTTAGATATTTATGTGTTCTTTGCCAGCATACAGAAATAACATTAATTTTTGTATGTTTATCTGGCATCCCGTGATTAGACTCACTTGTTAGTTCTTATAGTCTCCTTTGACTCATTGAGATTTTTTATGTATACCATAATGTCATCTATAAATTAAAATGGTTTTATTTCTTCCTTCTTGATATGTATTAATTTTACCCATCCCCCCTTTTAGCTTATTGCATTGACTAGAATAACTTCCAGCACAATGTTGAAGAAGAGTGGTGAGAGTGGATATCCTTGTGTTGTTCATGATATTAGGGAGAAAGCAGTCATTTACCATTAAGTAGCTATTAGCTATAAGGTTTTCTGTAAATGTTCTTGATCAAGCTGAGGTAGGCCCCTTTATAAATTTTTTTCTGAGTTTTTATTTATTGAATTTTATCAAACAATTTTTCTATATCAATCAGTATAATTATGTGATATTTTGCCATACTGGGAATTGAACATAGGGGTGCTCTACCACTAAGCTATATTCCCATGTTTTTTTACCCTTTTTTCCCCCTAAATTTTGAGTCAGGGTCTTGCTAAATTCCTTAGGATCTAGCTAAGTTGCCATGGTTGGCCTTGAACTTGTGATCCTTCTGCCTCAGCTTTCTGAGTTGCTGGGTTTACAGAAGTGTACCACAATACTTGGCTTGATTATGTGATTTTTTTATTCTTAGCCTGTTAATATAGTGGATTACACTAATTGATTTTTATATATTGAACTAGACTTGCATCCCTGGTATAAATCCCTCATGATCATAGACTATAATTATTGTTATTAATTGATGCATTTTATTTGCTATTATTTTGTAAAGCATTTTTAAAAATTTACATGCATGAGAAATATTGGTGTGTAGTTTTCTTTTTTGTACTATCTTTTTTGTGGCTTTGGGAATAGGCTAACATTAACTTTATAAAATGAGTTGGGAAAGTCCCTTTTTTGCTATTTTTCTGGAAGAGACTATGTAGAACTGGCTTTGATCCATGTGCATGTTCTCTCTCTCTCTCTCTCTCTCTCTCTCTCTCACACACACACACACACACACACACACACACACACACATAATGGGAGACTTTTTCAGTAGAAACATTCAGGCTTAGAGATACATTTTTTGGAAATATTCAAGGTATAAATTAAATTTCTTTTTTCTTTTAACTGATATGTTTATATTTTAAACAATTGTTGTATGTTAGGACCTAAGCATGCTATTTTATTTTGGTTTTCTGTTTATTATTTCTGTTTTTTTTCTTCTAAATATATGTTTATGAGAGTTGAAAACACATTCACAAAAGAACTTTTCACAAATATTCATAAGAGCATAATAGTCCAAGGTGGTAACAACTCAATTGTCCAACTGATGAATGGATAAGACAAAATATGATAAATCCATACAATGAAATATTATTTGGCCATAAAATGAATTACTGATTCATGCTATAACATGGATGAACCTTAAAAACATGCTCAGTGAAAGACATAAGTCACTAGAATCACATATTATATGGTCATACTTATTTGAAATGTCCAGAAAAAATAAATCCATACAGAGACAAAGAAGGTCACTGCTTGTAGTAGAAAACAAGACTAACTGTTAACATGTATAGGATTTTATATGGGATAATAAAAACAACTTAAAAGCAGACAGTGATATTGGCTGCACAACTCTGTGAACATACTAAAAAGCATTGAATTTGAATCTTAAATGGTGAATTTGGGTTGTGGTGTAGCTCAGTAGAGCACATACTTAGCATGCATGAAGCCATGTTGAATTCCCACCATCAGAGAGAAAGAGAGAGAGAGAGAGAGAGAGAGAGAGAGAGAAGTTTATAATATATGAATTATATCTTTAAAAAGTTGTGATAAAATAAAACAAGAAAAAATAGAGAATACAGATAAGTAGAGCTTAGAGGGAAATGCATAAATTCAAATGTATATATTTGAAAATGAATGAATTTGTTTTCAACTCAAGAAACTAGAAAAAGGGTGGCAGAATAAACTCAAAGTTGAAGGAAGGAAATAATTTAGGAAGAACAAAATTAACAACAGAAACAAAAAGAGCTTATCAATAAAACCAAATTCTAGGTCTTTGAAAGTTCTTCGAAAAGACTAATAAAATAGACAAATCTGTTGTGATCAACTGAAAAAAAAGCCCAAATCAAAAAAAGGGAATGTGAAAAAAAGAATATTAGCTACAAATATCATAGAGATGTTTTAAATT
>NW_025999842.1:4879407-4884497 GCF_001458135.2 Marmota marmota marmota | reverse complement strand
TTTCAGTTTTCTTCCCTCTTGGTTGCTTGTGCTGGGTGATTTCTATTTTTCTGTCTTGCTGTTCACTGGTTCTTTCCCCCATCCCCTTCTGTGCTTTTTCAGCTCATATGCTAAGCTCATTTCAGTTATAATGTTCAATCATTTCATATTTGGTTATTTATTTCTTTGCTGAGACTTTCTATTTCTTTACTGAAGCTTTCTAGTTTTTCATTTATTTGGAACATATTCTTAATTTATCATGGGAGAATTTTATCACAGTTGTTTAAAAATCTTCTCTTTTGTGGTGGGAGCTATTGATTGTCTCCCTTAATTCTTTTGAGACCTTCTTGGTTATTGACATAATGATTGTTTTTTTTTTTTTTCTTTTTATTGAAACCAAGTCTTTTTCAGAATTATGAGACTATTCTGGATCTTATATGAACCTGCTTTTGCTGTCTTTTTCTGATATTCCTCCAGCAGGGAAATCCCAGTTCATTACTTTCAGGTGGAAATAAAAGTCCAGGTTTCTCACTTACCCTTTCTTGGCACTGGGGCTCCTCATAACTGCCAGATGAGATGGAGCTTGCTGCTCAGGAGGTCTCTACTAACACTGCGTGTTGGTGGCCTTGTTAGCACTGGACGATGGTGAAAGACTTGTCTCTGCACTGTAGCTCCTCTGATGTGCCTTAATGGCTAGAGTAGCACCTCATTACTACAGTGAAGGTGGCAGTCCAGGTTCCCATGAACCTGGACTATAGATAGTATATGGGCTTTGGAGCCCATTACCTGGTGGCAGGGATGAAAGTACCAGCTCCCTATTTAGCCTTCCCTGACAACATCCTAGGGGAGATGTTGGGATGCCTTGTTACAGCCTCAGGAGGGGAAAGTTTGGGTTCCCCCTTGGCCTTTATGAACATGGATAGGATGGTGCCACTGTTTTTTTTTTCTCCCTCTGATGTTTGATATGGAATATAGCAGACATTATATAAAAGTTTTTCTTTCTCTATAGGTTTCTTTTCCTTCTCTTCTGGCTAGAAAGAGCAAACTTTGGGGGAAACTGGGTTTTTTTTTCCTACACTCATTAGCATTTCCTGATTATTGACTTTTTTTTAGCTTTCAGCCTAGCATATGTGAACCAAAAAGTAAATTCAGGATAATCCCTTCTGTGCTGCTCCTGGAGTTCTGATTTTGACAGCCAGTCTTTTCTCTACCTTTCAGAATCTTTGTGTGTGTGTGTGTGTGTGTGTGTGTGTGTGTGTGTGTATGGTTCATGTTTACTAGTTGCACTCAGGGGAAGGAATAGGGAAAAGCCTATCTACTCCATATTCTCAGAAGAAGAATTCCAGATCTATCCTTTTATTCACAAAGTTTAGAAAATATTCTGAGGTATTTTATTAGAAGCAAAATAATCATTAGCAATGGAATCTGAGAATGATGCTTTCACAAATGCCCAGTGACCACGTATAACTTTTGGAATTAACTTAGATATAAAAATCACATTAGGAAAGTGACTGCTATGTTAGAAAATACAAACATCTAGTTGTCTTCTAAAACAAAAGATATATCATCACCCCTTGCCTGTTTATTAGACTGTGCTCTTGTTTACTGGCTCTGAGACAAATATTATATGCATATTGGATTTTTTTTTGTTACAGTTTTTGTAGAGGCCCAATTGTGTATCCAGGCACCCCAAATGATTCTTGGCTTATAGTAACTGAGGGTTATAAGAAAACTACATACACAAAGTTGCTCATGACTCACTATGTTACTATTCCATCAATATTTCCATTTTAAATGAGGGACACCATAAAAAGAGAAATATCCAACCAAAGAATGGGCTTCATACAATTTTTTTTCCAACCTCCATATGAAAAATTTTCTGAGAAGGGAAAATAGATTTACCACAGTTCTATGAATTGCAAGAAATTGGTAATTGCCTTATAATCCACATTTAAGATTACTCCTATGTGGTGGATATATAACTTTTTTTTTTTTTTGCAAAGATGTGGCTGCCAGTAAATCTCTATTTCTGTATACACTGATGAGGACTTTCTACGTGAAAAGCATGTGTGTAGGGGGATAAGTGAATTACATTCTGCTTAATCAAAAGGCACCAGTCTAGAACACAAGAAGAAAGAGTGCTTGTTCAGGGTGTTGTAATGGTCTAGCTATTCTGGTTGGAAAAAGTTTATCCTATCCATGGAAGCCCAGCACAACAGTTAAATATGTGGCTCTAGGTCTGAGTTAAACTCTTGCCTTGCCTTTTACTAACAGTGTGATTCCCATGATTTTCTAAACCTTGTTTTCCTCAAATTTAAAGTAGACCTAGTAATATTAACCATCTCATGTGAGATAGTTCATGGAAATTATTTACCTAAACATGGCACAGGCTCATCAAGTGTCAGACATAGGAGTTAAAATCTTTGAATTAATAAGGCAGTTTTCTCCTAATGAGAAGAGATGTGTTGCTCTGGAGATAGGGTATCAGTGGTGTGTTCCTTTCCTGGAAAAACATGCTCTCAAGAGCTAAAGGTTAGGAACCTCAAGCAATATAAGAGAAGCTTGTGATCTTCTTGCATGAGAACCAAGCCCACCTGCTGCTCATGCACCTCTCTACTTCTCTGAAGGTTGAATTAGAAAATACACATTTTTAATGTTTTTGAAAGTTTTGGGCTGCCAGAGATAATGTGTCTTTCTTGTGTCTCCTAATCAAATTGTTTTAAATCATTACAAAATGAGAGATATATAGTCAAGTCTGAATCAAAACCAAGAGTCTAAAATATTTGTGGAAAGTGTGCCTTAATGGTAAAAACTTTCCTTAAGGTGGTAATTTTGTAATCATGGGCAAATTTGTCAAAGTACTAGTCATGTTTGAATTATTTGGAAATAAATCAGATTTATTGCTTTAGCCACACCTCATACTTACAGGAAAAATGTGTGCCTGAATTTTAATGTCCCCATTGCCAAATCGTTGATATCAGATAAACTTAGTCATAGCCTCACAAATTGGGTTAATCTGGGCTCTAAAGGGAGCAATATTGCTGTTTCACCCAAATCCATAATTGTGCTAAAATAAAAACAGCATTTTGAACATGTGTAGGACCCTATAATGCCCATAAGGAGGAAGGCTGACACACATCCTCCCTGGACCTTGAGTTAAACGTAAGGGGCATATGAGACACAACTACAAGCAACCCTCCAAATATAATTGGCCTCAGTGGAGTCTCTGAATCATGATGTGTCCATCAATTCCATAATCCAGTGGTTGCAACCTCAGATAGCCGAACCTAGCATAGCATAGAGTATTTAGAAGACACCAAATATTTGTTGAGTAGAATATAATGAAGTTGAATTAAATGGAAAAGAAACTAAGCCCCATTTTTTTTCCTAAAAGGAGGAGAAAGGGAAACGATCATCATTTTTAAAATTTTTCCTAATTAGGTATACGTAACAGCAGAATGTATTTCAGCTCATTGTGGTATCATCATTTTAAAGAACCTACCATGTGTCCCAAAGGGGGTAGTACAACAGATGGCATAATAATGTGTTGTAGAAAAGAACAAAGATGCATTAGAATTTTGTGCTTATCCTCCCAAACCTGGAATGCTTCCTTGGAGAATTTCCATGGCTTCAAAAATATGATTCTTTTCTTTTCCTAGGAGGGAAAAGGAACAAAAAGTAAGACTTTGGAAGGAAGAAACAGTCCTCCTATGTGGCAAACTCATGCTCCTCAATTTATATAGATTCTCACTTCATTTCCTCAATACCCCTCATTCAAGTTTTGAATTACAGGGGTACCCCATCAGCACCCTTGGTTCAAGAGAGTATCTATGTCTGATGAAATAATGCCATTTTTAGAAGAATTTGCTTTTTAATAGTGACCAAAGAGTGATATACAGGTATGAGGCTATAAACTCTTACTAGGCAATGCATGCATCTATCTGACTATCCATCTAATCTACCATCTATTTGTATATCCATCTATTAAGGGACAGAAGCAAAGGAGAAAGAGAGAGGTTTTTGTTTGTGTGAAGGAAGTAAAGATAGACGACGGGGGAGAGAGACCTCAGAGGGCTACAATATGCTCATTCAATGGGGCTCAATTCTATTTATCCACATTGTTGATTTTACCATCTTTCTCTAAGGATAATATTTGTGAAGAAAATATGTAATGGAAAAAAATATCCGTGGCATAGTATACTGACTCGAAGTAGATATTAGTTACATACACCTCACCTTATCTTCATCACCCTGCCCACTTTTTTCTCCCCTTTTTACATTCTCAGGAGTTTTGTTTGTTTGTTTGTTTGTTTTTTGCAATTGATGCTGAGTACTCCTCTTATGCTACTTGACTATAAAATAACAGTTTGGGCTTTGTTTTCCCTTTTGTACCAGCAAATGCTATTATAAGGATGGTAGCTAGCCACTACCATATGAGCATCTAATAGAGATTCAATTTGTAACAGTATATGTCATTTTCAATTTTTTATAACTTTTTATAAAGCCACCCGCATTTAAATGTTTCAGTTGATTATTTATATGTTGACACTATCAGGGCTCAGGAGGATGCCTCAACTAAGATTCTAGACCTACATAACTTGCCACTTTCAAACATACCCTCATGGGCCTGAGGAGCTCCCCTTTCACAGGTTTCTGGCCCCTCAGGACCACCTTCCACTTTGGGGAAGGAGGCTAGGTAGATTCTGGTTCTTTCCTGTACTCCTTCTCTGAGATTACTTCTGAAGTCAAGCCCTCCTGCTTTGGGTGTGATCCCTATGTGTTGGCTTCCTTCCTGTCATCTTTTTTATACAGACTCAGTCTCCTTCAGAAGATGAGATATTGCTTTCCAGACATCATTTTACTCTTCCTGGTCTCCCCAGAGCTCAATAAAGGTAAGTAGGAAGGAAGGAAGCAAGGAAGAGGGAAAGAAGGAAATCAATTCTTTCAGTGAATAATGTTTTCCAGTCTCATAGACACATCCACTGAGGTGTATCATGGTCCTTCTTGTTTTTTTTTTTTTTTTTTAAAAAACAATGAAGGCATGGAAGGCTGTCAAGTATTACAGATCTGAGTCCTCTGGTCCAACTCATCTTTTTTTTTTTTTTTTTTTT
>NW_025999842.1:4745554-4875964 GCF_001458135.2 Marmota marmota marmota | reverse complement strand
TTTTTTTTTTTTTTTTTCTTGGTACTTTCCTAATATATGTGGTTTTTCATACCCTCTACCATCCCCGGTCTCCCTCTCGATGGATCATATTTTCACTTATATTGTAACACCCAGGTCTGAATAGTTTTTGGACATGGTCTGACCAATAACCTGGGTATTTTCACTGCCCATGTTCATCTGCCATCCTGCTACCCATTGTACTTTCAAGGTTCCTAGAAACTAGGCTCAAGTTCATTTCAGGCAAATAAACCTTCTTTCTTTGATTGTGCTTCTACCCTAAATCCCTTCCTAGCTGATATACTACTCAAAGTCAGAAGGGAACTCAGCCTCACTCTTTTCCTATCACCTGTAAAAATATGTTCAAGAGGTTTCCCCAAGTAGCCAGCTTTACCTTGCATTCTCTCCCAGGTTTCTATCTTGCTGGACCTCTCTACCTAAAGTAACAAAACTCCCCCAATCCCCAAAGCACATCTCTCTAGTAGCACCATCCCTGAGAGAGATGAGAGAGAGAGAAATGAAAGCACTGATCATCTCTCCATGGCTTTTGACAAGATGCCCATCTCTTTGTCCCATCCTACCATGTCTTATGTTGTCCTGATCCAGAAAATGAACAGAAAGAAGAAAGTGTGAGACTGCTTCTCTCCCAAACTTTGTTCATTGTCTTATTTCTGCCCCCATTGATCTGTGTGATGCCCTCTGTTCCTGAGGTAGGATATGGAAGAGGAGGGGAAGCAGACACCATACACAATAGAGTAGAGGTCATCCTTGGCACTCATCAGGCATGTAATGCCTGCTAACAGTCCAAGATCAATTTGGTTTCTTTGTTCCTCTATTGAAGGTGTAAATTCTCACTGAGTCTGGGTCATGAAAATTCTCCTTCTTATGTTCATGAAAGTTGCCTCTTGAGGAGCAAATTCGAGATAAAAAATTTATCTTTTTATCTAATATATTCTGTCAATAATTAAAATATTTAAAATCTTGGATTTAACTCTAACAATAATATGTATGTTCATTGTAAATAAAGTTCTGTTTTCTTTTTTGACATGAGTTGATGAAAGCATTTACTTAAAAAACGCCAACCTATTTCATTCTATTTGTTTACACTTGGATAAAAATATCTAAGTGTTACATATAGTAGGATTGCATGAATGGTGTGACTCTACATCATGTACAACCAGAGAAATGAAAAGCTGTGCTCCATTTGTGTAAAAACTAAAATAAAGTTAATTAGAAAAAAACTAAAAAAATCTATTGTTATTGTTTTGTGATCATATTATATATAACTACATTAATTTTGAAGCTTGCTTTCTTTTTGCATAAAATGATATATATTTTTAAGTTTTTAATGAGCCCTTGTCAAAGAATGATTTTTTTTTTGGCTGAGTTTGATGCATATATAGTAACTCAGTTTATCTATCTATCTATCTATCTATCTATCTATTGGTTTTCATACCTGGCATTGAACCCAGGGGTTCTTAACCACTGAGCTATGTCCCCAGCCCTATTTTATATTTTATGTAGACACAGGATTTTGCTAAGTTGCTTACGGCCCTGCTAAGTTGTGGAGGCTGACTTTGAACTCACAATCCTCCTGCTTCAGCCTCCCAAGCTGCTGGGATGACAGACATGCATCATGGCACCTGGCTTACATTAGTTGTTAATGAGCTTATTTAGATCCATATCTTTGGTTTCAATCTCATTGTTTTTTACTCATTAGAAATTTCAAATGAAGAATTCTGTTATCCCAGTAACACTATTATTTTTTTTGATTTCTCTTTGAATTTCTAATAGTCTTTGATTTATATAATTTGATCTTGACGCATCAACTTATAGTTTTGTGACTAGTGAATATTTCTTATAGATTGTTCCCTCATTGAGATAAAATGTGCTTCTTTGTCTTTTTACTGTTTTATTTACTTTTTGCCTTCAATTCTCTAATTTCTCTTGCACCAAAATTGAAAATGTTATTTATTATTTTCTCTTAACTAATGAATATTTTATTATCTTTTATCTTCAATAGATTCTAATTTTGATGACTATCTCCTGTAAGATAGAGTGCAGTTCTTTTTTTTTCTCACTTTGTGATCATCATTCCTAATAGTAAAGTTTAAACAATTAAAAATTTTGGGGGGTTGAAACAAAATTGCATTCTTTTAGTTTTGCCACTTTTTTAGGTTATCTGTATAAGTCTAATTGTTTCTTTTTTCATACCCAAAATTGATACTTTTGGTTAAATGAAAGATGTCAATATGACAAAAATCAAAGCACTTTGAGAAAAAAGGTAAAAATTGATCAAATGTTGGAAAAATTTTTACAATATATGTACTGATAAAAGATTTATACACTTAATCTCTTAGAAGATCTTCCAAATAATTTGAAATTATGGGTAAAGGCTAATTGAATTATAGGAAAAGTTTATGAACAGACCATCCTTTAAAATGAAAAAAAAAACAGACATTGAAAACTGTATAAAGATACTCAAATTCACAAGTCAGAAGGAATGCATAAATAAAAGTAGTATTTATCAGCAATTTAAGCCTATGAAATTGGCAGTCCTTCTTATGATAATACCTGGAATTTATGGATTTCAGTAAAATAGCAAAATTGTTATGTTGAGGGATAATGTTGAAATCAATATCAAAAGCTATGAACCTGTACATTCTGTTTTCACCAACAAATTTATAAATTTGTAATAGGAAGCCAAATTATTTTAGAAAATAGTAAAAAAATAAATGAAATTCTTTGCATAAAGGTGTTAGTCACTGATAATTTAAAATTATACTAGAGACAATTGAAATTAGTTAAATGAAATATAAAAAAATTCAAAGATACAATATAAGGCAGCCATTATAAATAATTTTATAATCATAAAATATTTAATAGTCTTAAATATTTACCTGAATGACATGTTTTAAAAAAGTTTGCATATAATACACAAACAGCTTGTGGTTGTGCATACAAACACACTTTCTGATTTGAATAAAAAGAGGTTAGAAGGAAACAAACCTGATGCTAAGATTGGGTTTGGAGTGATTTTAATTTCTTCCTTATGCTTTTTAAAATTTTTTCAAATTATTACTCTTATGACAGCAAATAATACATGTTCATTCTAAATCTTGAGCAGGGCTAGAAACACACTACTAGATTGATATATAGTAATCTTCAACAGGTAATTAGACAGTTATGAGTCTCCTGGACTGTAAAAGTCATAATCTTTATGCCCAAAGGATAATGTGAAATCATACAGAGTACCCTACTTTATTTTGGTTATCAAAGAATAACTGAGACCATTTTAGTATGCATTCCTCTTAGTGAGCTTGAAACTGACAGTGTCCATAAATTACTTAAATAATAATAATAATAATAATATCTTATGAATATATAGGAATCTCCAACATAATAATAAGAGCCATAATTCATCAAACCACTACTATGTACCTAATGGACATTATATCATATAATTTACTGATGTCCAGCTTGATTAAGGGGCAATCCAACATTACATAGTAAGTGTTCAAGACAAGGCTTAGAACCTTCTCCTTCCCTTCCATTATACCCATTTAATCAACCACAAGTTTGGTTTAAATTTTTGTCTTGTGACTCCTAAATGGTATCAAAATATGAAATGAATTTCTTATCAGATGTCATCTTTACTGCAGTTATTGCTACAGAATCCATCCAGGTCTTTATTTATGTGGCTGGCAGAGATTTGGAAATGGCTTTATGGAACCCTAAGAAGGGTTTCTAGGGCAAGGAAAGGGATGTTCTTGGTGAAATATCAGGTGGGGTCTTAGGCAAGTCTTTGGAAATTATGCTTCAAATGAGTTAGTTTTGTTTCTTCTCTATCCCAAGATGTTTTTCTCTAAGCCACATTAAAAGATTCAATAGTTTTAATCCTTCTGCTAAGTCTTTCTTGTAATAGACCGTCTTCAGTCCTCCTGCTGCTGTCTGGACAAAAACTTTGAGGATTGGGGGATTTGTGCTTAATAAAGGAGTGTTATTGCTAGTCCAAAATGAAATTCTCTCTCCACCATTTATTCCATGTCTGGCTATGGCCTAACATCTAACTTCCTGGGTCTTATTTTTTCTTTAATAAAATAGAAACAATACCTCAAAGTTTTCAGTGAGTGATAAGTAATATGACATCTGTCAGGTGTGTGGTAATAGCGTTCATATGTACCCCTTCCTGCCTGCAGTTTGCTGTGTTCTTAACCAGACCAGGCTTGGCTTTGATTCCTTGGCTGTGCCCTCATGCATTGTTTTTGGTTTCATATTCACTTTTACTGAGATGCTGCTCTGTCTAAATTCCCAAGTTTAAAATAGCCAGTAGTCATACTGCAAAGATTGTGTATTTAGTCACATACACTCATATACAACAATACTGAAATGTAGAATCTGAGAGGGTCCAACAGTCAATCATTTCTTAATAAGTCAACAGAATGTATTATTAGTTGTTTGTCTCCCAAAGGAGCATGGGTCAGAGAACTATAGAGTGGAAATGTAGGACTTGAATAATTTTATTAGGATGAGAGGGAGATCCAGTCACACATCATACATTTCTTCTACAGATATTCACCAAGTACCCACTTTGAGGTAAGAATAATAAAAATGAGAGAAACAAGACACCATCTGTATCATAAATTTACAATGTATTGGAGATTGTGGTGAGGAGGGCATGCA
Source organism: Marmota marmota marmota (assembly GCF_001458135.2). NCBI lineage: Eukaryota > Metazoa > Chordata > Mammalia > Rodentia > Sciuridae > Marmota > Marmota marmota. Next base: position 4,871,284 of record NW_025999842.1, on the reverse strand, counting down.
GATAATTATGATCCAAGGCAATTTGTGGTGCTGTGGGCACAGGTGAGGCTGGGAGGACTTGGGCAGCTGGAGGTGCCAGGCATCTGCAAGGCATCAAGGCACCTCAGGGAAAGGTAGGATGGAGGCAATAAAGACTATGTCTGCCAGCTCCACAGATTTACTTCTGACTGATTTATCACTCACATAGGCAAATATGAGCCTCAGTATCTAGATGGAAACTCACTCAGCTCCTTTGCAACATGATGCTACTGTGACCACAGCCATTGGTGTCTCCAGGGAGGTCTCAGAAATACAGTATGATCTTAACACACAAATATAGAACTACAGCACTGATGTTGTGTGGTGAGACACACTTACCTTAGGCCCTGGTGATCATGCAGAGATTTAGGGCACGTTGTTTTATTTCTGTGATATTTGGTTTCCTCTTATTTTGCCTGAGGATAATAATAAGTATTTTAAAGTTTGTTGTGAAGGGTGAATGGGTCCCGTTTTGAGAATGCTCCTAGTTCCTATTAATTTCATGTTAATTATTCTTGGTAATTTCTTGCTTCCTTGTTTTGTACTTTGCTCCCTTTCCTTAACTTGGATGGAAGTTTTGCCTGTCCTGCACTGTGTTCTATCCACTCAATTACAATAAAAAGTATTTGAATAATGAAAACTTTAACTTTTTCATCTTCAAATAGAATAAACAAAGGCTTTTTCTTAGGTGAGGAAAATTAGAGAACTCGATTTTTAAGTAGAAAACAGCTATTTCATATTCTTTGTCAGATTAAATAGTTAGGATGACAACAAGAAGAATCAGTCTATTTTCTAAAAATTATTTTTTCAGGATATTGTATATCTATTTAAGAAAAATCTGATAACTTAGATGATATTGTGTCTATAGATTAGAGTATTCTATTACTTTTCAAAATTCTTTTTCTTCTCAAATTGTGACTAGAAGGAGATTAGATTTGTCATCTAATTCTTGTCTGAATAATTATTTGTTGCTTTGTTATTTTGGTTCTTGGGATTTAGAGATTCCTGAATGTGTTAAGGGCCAAGCTGATATATTTCTAGATTTAAGGTTTTATCTAATGTGGGGGTGAGTGAGGTAGTCACAACATTGTTTGGGGGTTCTCTCTTTCCTTGGAAAATTATTACTTTCTCCCTGAAGTTAGGAGATTAACACAAACCTGGAAAAAAACCCATTGACTACCTGTGCTAATATGCAATAATCAAAAAAATATTTCACAAAATCAAATTGTGATATTTGACTAAAACATTTTTTCATCTCATTTGTAAATGGAATGAGACTGTTTCACATGTTGGGACTGTAAGACATTGTAGATCTTTCTATTTCCTAAACAATTTCTTTTTATATAAATTTGAATTGTAGGAGGAAAGTATGTATTTGCAAAGACAGATCAGTCTGTGTTTTCAAGAATTGCAATGTTGTAAAACGCTGGTTGTCTTAATGATGATTTGGAATGTGACATACTGCTTGTCCTAATGATGAATTTCTCTAAAATTTTTGTTGGGTTTGGCAAAAGTAGCTTCAAATTTGAAATACTAGCCTGGGTTTGTATTTGGTAATTTTAGTATTTTAGTCTTTAAAGACAAAATACATCATGGAGCAAACAAAAGGAATAATGGCTTTGTGGGCATCAGTAGTTATGATGGTGCTTCATGAGTAACTGGTAACTAGCCTGTGCTGGTTACCAGTCAATGGAATTTGGAGTGATGTGTCAGGACATCAAGCACCAGAGGAGTAAAACATCTACCCCTTTTTATAGACCAGAATCGCTTAGCATTTTCTGCTTCTACCTGTTACAGTTTGAAGTTACCCCCTTTAAAATAAATCAGCTAAGCTGTAATCCAGCATCTCTCTGACAAAAGGCTCACATTCCTCAGAGTTTCTTACAAATTTTTTGTTGTTTTTACCCTTTCTCCCTCTTTTTTTGTGGCCTGAGATTTTGAGCTTCTGTGGAATATGTTAGAAATACAACAGTGACAACGTGAATTTCATAATTCTGTGGAATCGGGTTCTAAATGAGTTTGGGACATACAAACTATTTTCTGGTTCTATTTCCATTTCTATTTCCTTGATTTTACTGTAATACAGCCACTGATTCAGAGGTTGGCTGGAAATGGAGATTTGATATTCCACAGGCAGCTCTTTGCTCCTCGTACTTTAGGGTATTTGGAAGATGTGGATGAGATCCAGCACTTCAACAAGGCTCACAGATATTTTCACCAGAAGTCTTTAAAAGAAATGGGGTTGGACTACTGAAAATATAGTAAATGCTACATGCCATATTTATTATGTGCAAGGCAGCCCTGATCTCTGCCCGCAAGCGATCTCCATTTCAGCAGCATTTTCACTACTACATGGCCCGGCAATTCTTCCAGAAGGCTTAGAAGGGAGTGAGAAGGCTCTAGGAGTTTCTAGCAGGAATAAAAATATCAAAATGGAAAAAATGGAAAGAAGCAGATTAACATAAGGGGAGAAGGAGGGAATGGTTGGAAAGGGGATTAAAAAGTAGTGTATGCTTACTGAGAAAAGGGTTGACAGGACTCAGGCATCACAAGACAATTGTGTTAAGAGCTGCTCAATGACCTGGCCACCTACCCCTGTAGGAGTTGCTCATTGTTAAGGCATTTCACACCATTACAAAGGTCCTGTATGTGGTGTTATCAGTTTTGGGCAGTTACAAGTCGCTGAGAAAAAGCAGGATTTCTGACCACTAGCACAGAGTATACTTCCTCTCTTTTATGGCTCATTGTAAAAACATTTGAACTGACCTATAAGTTGATAAATGCCAACTGGAGTCAACTCACTTGTAAAAAAAATTATTTATGAATGCAATTTGGCTACAAGGATTCTTTAGTATTTTTGCTACTTGGAATCAAAGATTGAAATTAATAAGACCAGAAATTGTATTTTCTCCCCTGTGTGGAAAAGATATTCAGAAGCTTCACTGGATCACAGTAGATGCTTGTCCTCAGGACACACCCAAGTAGCTGTGGCTTAGCTTTTTCCTAATCATACACTGCCTTCGCTTCCTAACTCATTCTTTCAGGAAACACACTTCTTGACAAAATTTCCCTTTTCTTCAAAAAGCCTTTTCTGGTCTGTCTGGGTTATGTATTGACCTATTTATTTTGTGTGGGGGTGGTTTTTGTGACTCCACCTGGCTCAAAAATTTAATAACTTAAGTCTAAATTTTCAACTATGATTATAATGGAAATCCTTACCAAACTACATGTGCACCTGTTTCATTTCTCCTGAGTTTGTATATCTATGGTTGTTTAGCTCAGTAAAATGGGTTGTGTTAATGAAGCACAGGTTATGGTTTTGATGTGTAAGTGCCAGATAGCACACATGTCCCACAGAACGGACTAAGCTTTGAATCCAGAGAGGGATCCTGCACATGAATGGCCATGGTTCTGGAGGGCCAGGCAAGAGAATGAAGGTAAAGCTGAGTAAGTCTGTCTTGATAAAAACAACTCACTTGCAAGCCTTCTTTATGAAGTGTCTTCTCTCAGTAGCAACTTCTATGCATATGAAAATGAGTGCATAAATATGTGGTGGATGCATCTGCAAGTTTTTAAAGTGAGAACTTGACAGGTTTGGGCTAGTCCCAGAAAGCAGAATAAGCAAAATTACTACAGTGCCAGTACAAGGGGTGGAGTTTCCATAAGAGTTAGGCCACTGCTGCTCAATTTCCTGCCTCTTTAGCCATGGAAAAAAACAGAGTCTGCAATTTTCTTTATAAAACATTGTATAAACAACTTTATGGGGGTGGTAAGACACCAAAACCTTTGCTGAAGGGTCTTTTCTGGTCTTGGAGAAACCAATTGTTCTTTTCAAATCATGGATTGAGCACATTCCTTATGGCCAGTTGGTCTGTGTAAAGAAAGGAGACAAATGGAGACCTTTAGGAATCAGAAGAAAATACTCCAAAACATGTTCAAAATACACAAATTAAGTCAACACTGGAAACATGAGGAAATACAGTAGTCCCCCATGATGTAGTTTTCACTTTCCCTGGTTTTAGTTACCCACAGTCAACCACAGTCAGAAAATGTTAAATGGAAAATTCCAGAAATGAACACTCATAAGTTTTGAATTGTGTGCTATTCTAAATAGTGTGATGAAATCTGATAGGATCCATACCCACTTCATGGGAGATATGAATCATCCCTTTGGCCAGTGTATCCATGTTATATATACTAACTGTCTGTTAGTTACTTAGTAATCACTTGGGTTATCAAATGATGGTTACAATATTGCAGTGTCTGTACTCAAGCAACCCTTACTTCATAGCCTAATGCCGCTTCACAATGTTTACACCATTCACTTCACTTCATCTCATTATGTAGGCATTGACATTATCACAAGAAGGATGAGTATAGTACACCAAGTTATTTTGAGAGATACCACATTTATATAATCTTCATTACTGTTTATTATTATGGTTGTTCTATTTTGTTAGTTATTGTTGATCTCTAACTGTGCCTAAGTTATAAATTAAATTTTATCATTGATGTGCATATGTGGAAAAAAAGGGAACATATATAGGGTCCCGTACTATCCACATTTCAGTCATGAGTTGGGGGTCTTGGAATGTACCCTCTTTACAAACGGGAAGACTAGTTTATACTTAACTAAATATAATTGGATTCAAGTGGGCAAATAGTTTCATCAAGGGACAGCATCATTCATGAAGTGATTCTCAAGCAGAGTAATATTCCCGCATTGGGAATGGTATTCTAATAGGGTATTAGACATGAATGATGTTGACTGGATGCATTGCACGAGTGAACACAAAGTGTGAGCTATGGAGCATGATCACAAATGTATGTCACCCAGGCTATTGTCTTTAAAAACTAAACAAACAAAAATCTTTGGTCAAACTTAAAACTATTTGTTGCTAATTTCTTAACCTACTCCAGTTATGATAACTGTGTGCAAATATCCAGGTTCTCCTCTTTCTGGACACATAGTAGCATGGTACTTCTCTGCCTTGTGTGACCATGTAACTTGCCTGAGCCCATAAAATGAATTGGTACATATTGTGAGACACGGCAGTTTTTTTTTTTTTCTACTTTCTCTCTTTTTATTGTTGCAGCAATGGTATATTGGATGTGTTGAGTTGGAGCCTTCATTGGCCTGGGCTTCTGCATGAATATAATAAGCACAGCTTCCCTAATGGCCTGCAATGAACATATACCACAATGAAAAATAAATCTTTTTTTTTGTGTTAAGTCACCAGAATTTGAGACTTGCTTGTTCCCATGGCATAAGCTAGTTCTTCTTGGATGATAAAAATATTATACTCACATTCTCTTTATGCCTGGCCAGTCATTCACTCCTCAACTCCCTACACTCTGATTTCTATCTTAATACTAATGGAATTATTATACAAAATGATGGTTTTAGGCCTTATTTTACTGGACATCTTTCCTGCAGTTGATGTAACATGGTGTGGATGGGTGTGTTCTTTGTTTCACAAATTTGAAGAATGAAGTTTATAGACACAGAGAGAGCAAAGTAACAGAATTTATTAGAGTAATAATAAAAAAAAATTCAGAGCTCTCAAAGGGGGCAGGATCCCAAGGTTTCCAATAAAAAAGTTTACTGTATAGGGGTTTTTGAAGGCATGTATGATGACCCAGTGCAGACATTGGTGGGGCAAGGGATGCTAAAATCAAACTATCAAGTTCTTTAGCTGGGTGTGGTAGCCCATACCTGCAATCCCAGTGCTTCGGGAGGCTGAGGCAGGAGGATCATGTGTTCAAAGCCAGCCTCAGCAAAGCAAAGCACTAAGCTACTCAGTGAGAGCCTGTCTCTAAATAAAATACAAAATAGGGCTGGGGATGTGGCTCAGTGGTTGAGTGCCCCTGAGTTCAATCCCTGGTATCCCTCCCCTCAAAATTCTTCAAGCTCTGAATTTAATAAGCCAATCAGAATTGTATAATTTCGTCCCTTATTTACATAATTCAGAGGAGGGGTCCAATTTTGTGGTTTGACACATCTGTTGGGGAGAGGAAGTGCTCCAGGTAAGGGTAGATTTGGTGGTTCAGCTGTTGCTAGGGGTAAGGGTAGTTAAGGAAGAAAAATTGTGGTTGAAGTTGTTAGGAGCAATAACAGGTGTTAAGGAGCCCTTGTGGTTAAAGCTGTCAGAGGCAGCAAATAAGAGAATGTTCTCCAGACCCAATGTCTTCTTCGAAGATGGCATGATGTTCTCCTCTCTTCCTTCCCCTTTCCAAGGCCCTTATCTTGTCTGCCTATGGGAGGTCTACTTTCTGCCTCATTCCCTCATTGACACTGTTGACCATTTCTTTCTTAAAACTGCTTTCCTTGATATCCACTTTTGATTCTATGCCAGATCATTGACCATGTGTATTAGGTGTAAAGACCAAATAAGTCCATTCATTTTGCTGTTCTAATGAATATATTTGTAACCAAGATGCTGATGACCTCCAATAGTTCTTCTTGCCCCAGTATCTACTCTGCAATGTGGACTTGTACAGAGAAGGGTCCTTCAAAAGAATCATCCTACCTCCAAGTGAGCTTCTTTCTCTCTCCAGAACTGTTGATTCTTTAAAGTCACAAAATCATTAGCTGAGAGTCATATTGGATTTCTTCTCCCTCATTCATGGTGCCCCAATTCAATTTGTAACCAGATACTAAAATTTTGTTTCTAAATTTCATCTCCCCATCTTTCCTTCCACATTGACTTCTCTCCCATGAAAACCAACCATTTAAGTCCTCATGTTTGCCTTCCAGGTTCCTCTAAGAATCTTTGGATTGGTCTTCCTATATCAATCCATTCTCTGTGTTTGAAAAAAAATCTTTCTAAAAGAGAAAATGTATCATGTTCCTATCATTTTTACTCAAAATCTTAAATGTAACCTCATTACATTAAAATTATAATCTAAACCTTTTGCAGGGCTCTTAATGGGCTGTTTATACTAACAGTCTGGTCTTGTCACCTACCACATGTCTGATTCCAGTTCGCCTGTGCTTTTCTGCAATTCTCTTTGTTTTTGTGCATTTTGTCCCTTGGACTTTATTCATCTGGCTGATATCTACTTTTTATTTAAAAATCAACCTAGTCATTATATCTTTCAGAAAACTTCCAAACTCTTCAACATTGTGTTTTAGAGGTCTCTTCTCTGAGGTCCACAGTACTAATGACACTGCTTGGTGGAAGGTATGGGTCAGTTTCTCCTCCAACACTGTGTTTTGCTCAATTCTGTAAGCCCATCTTTCATCTCTTTATTCTCTATATCTAGCAAATGCCTGACACACATTGGTTAAGAAATAAAATGCTGATGAGTGAATGTAAAGCTGATAAGCCTGAAAAGTTGATTATGAACTTTTTTTTTTTTGGTACCGAGGTTGAACTCAGGGGCACTCGACCACTGAGCCACATCCCCAGTATGTTATTTAGAGACAGGTTCTCACTGAGTTGCTTAGTGCCTTGCTTTTGCTGAGGCTGACTTTGAACTCATGATCCTCCTGCCTTAGCTTCCCAAGCTGCTGGGATTACAGGTGTGCACCACCATACCTGACTATGAACTTTGTTTTTAACTTAAGAACTTTTGGGAACCATTATAGATCTTTAATTAGGTCATGGTATACAATGACAGCTTCAGAGAGTAATTAGAATGGGAGGGAGTGGGCATTTTTTATTTCTCAGAGATGACGTGAAATCTGTTGCTAATGGTAAGAATGAGGAGAGAATGAGAAATTGTGAGACTGTGGCTATTGTTCTCCAGAATTCTGTTTCTTAGAATTCTCTCTATAACTTACTTTTGCTATATTTAAAGGAGTAGGCAAAGTTGTTAAAGAATTTGTTAATTCAGTGAAAAAGAAGCCAATATATTTAAGAGGTAAACATCTAAATTTTATGTTTGAAACTTAATAAAAATCTTTCGCAACTTTTCCATTAATGATCACCTTAATTTTAACATTTCTGTAATGATCTAAGAGTCTTTCGCTTTTGTTCTCACTCTGTTTCGTGGAAAGTCTAACTAGTTCTATTATTCTATCAATTAACCTCTGCTTTATTCTTACAGTTTTGCTTTTTCTCTTTTTCCCACCTCCTTGGACTGTCCAGACACCACAGGAAAGAAGAAAAGGAGATTGAGAGGGGTTGGCTCTGACCAGAGCTGTACAAGTACATAAGGAATAAGCCTCCCAACCATTTCTTGGGCTCTTGAATCCTGTGTCCTCCCAATTTTTTCAGGGCTGGCAGCTTGCTTATCTCTAACAAAAGTTAGGCATGACTTGAAATGTCATACTGCAGAGAAATCACTTTCCTTGTCACCAGGAAAGAAAAGAGAGATGGCTTCTTATATCTGGAATCTGGCACTCTCCGCCTTTTGGAACTCGCTTCTCAGGCTCTGTCTTGGCCTTGGCTTGAAGAAGGCAGGGTTGCTGTGTAGCACAAGGAGGTGCAAAAACAAACATGGGCACAACACCAGATACTTGACTGCGAGAAATGTTCTGAAAGTTATAAAAGTGAAATACTACTTCCAGCTGTCACTTTATGCGAGGATTTAAGCTGAACTCAAGGGGCTGCAGAAACTAAAAGATAAAGGGTATTGTCCATTACAATACCTATGCAAATTGCACACATTTCCTGAGGTTTTTTTTTTTACTAATGAATTCTTCTTGAACCCTTTGTCTACTCATCTACTTTCTTATTCTTACTTGATGTTGCTGCTGCTAAGGTATTTGGCAACATTTTGTATTATTTCCTTCTTATAGCTAAGAGCACCCTGCCCACTGGTCACCCTTCCTTGGTAGGACATGTTGTCCCTTGTGGTGGCTTCTTCTTAGCCTATGGTCTACATAAACCATTATTGTTTAAATGAACATGGCATCCAATGATCAGAGTGTAACACAGAAGTAAGCACACAGTAACTTCACGTTAAGACTTTCTGGTTGATAGTCTATCTTTAGACAGATGTTGTTTTCTACTCATTGATTTCTGTGATTCACAGCTCTTCATCACAGTGTTCTGTTCAATTTATACCTCAATGACTCAACATGCATAAACTGCTCAGATGATACATCATTACCCGTGCTCGCACATGACCACTCTTCAGACACCTGGATACAAACCCTCAGTCCCTGGGAGGCCTTTCCTTTGCTTGGTTTTGCTCCATTTCAAGGTCAATCGCAGCTCAAGATCACATAGCAGAGATCCAGAAGGGGATGTAGCCACATTTTGCACACACCTACCTCCCACACCTAATTTTCATTTTTACCATGGCAGTTGCTGGGCTGCTGCCGAAAACTCATATAGATGTATTATAGGTTTCAGATGAATGGGACAGAGAGGATTGATTTTTAAACACTGTTAAACTAGAAGAACCCAAGTCTTCCTCCCTATCCTCAAACTTGTTAAAATAAGATCCCATCTGAAATCCAGCATCTCTCAGATGGACTGCCTTTATTAGACTTTGATTATTTCTGACTGAAGGAACTCCTGAAGTATAGGCGTCATTGCTGCTACTCTCAGAGAACCACTTCCATATGTGGACTCAGGAGTCAGGCACTTGGAAGAAAATAGGCTAATCTGATTATACACCATGGAGCCCTCCTAAAACTGTGTCAACACTGGCAGAGGTATTTCTCAAAGCTCCTGCCAGAAGGAAGGCAATATTTTTGTGAAGTCTGTGAACCTTCATTCAAATTCAAAACCTTCATTCAGCCTTAGGAATTCATACTAAACAGACTGTCTCATCCTGTGCCAGCTGACACCCGGAGTAATATTCTGCAAAATTAAATATTTTTACTAATGGTGCTGTTCCTTAGCTATTTGAAAATATTTTCTAATAAAGGAAAATGTCAAAGCATATTAAGAGTAATATTTTATGCCATTCAGTCATTAAAATCTTAGGCTATGTAATGAAAAACAACCTTCCTCACCATAACTTCAAGAGTTTCCCTTGTCCTATGTTAGATAAAAATGTAGCAGGTATTAATCTTAAGGTTCATTTCAGTTTTTGCCTTGTCAGTATTGTTCATCTTTAAAATTCTTTCAGAAAGACACTATCAAATAGCATTTGAAGTCAAACCCTTTAATAAAGAGAAGTGCCATTATGTTGTTATCTCAGAAAAGTATTGCAAATAACTTTATGTTCATTAGTCATAAATGCCCTCAATGAAAGCCTTACAATTGCATAAAAAAATCAAAGATTTTTAGGAGCAATTATCATTTCCATTTTATAGTTGCATGATCTTAGGCACAAAGAAATCTAAGTAACCAAAAATTATGGGAAAAATAATGGATCAAGAAGAGCAGGTTTCTTTTCTATTTTTACAAAACCCCCTTTCACATCCCCCCTTTATTTTACTCTAGCTTCCACATATGAGAAAAAACATTAAGACCTTAACTTTCTGGGTCTAACTTATTTCACTTAACATGATAGTCTCCAGTTACATCCATTTACCAGCAAATGCCATAATTTCATTTTTCTTCATAGTTGAATAAAATTTCATTGTGTATTTTTTTAATATTTATTTTTTAGTTGTAGGTGGATACACAATATCTTTATTTCACTTTTATGTGGTTCTGAGGATTGGACCAAGTGCCTCACGCTTGCTGGCGAGCACTCTAACACTGAGTCACAACTCCAGCCCTTATTGGGTATTTTTACCACATTTTCTTTATCTATTCATCTGTTGAAGGGCATCTAGGCTGGTTTCATAGCTTAGTTATTGTGAATTGTGCTGCTAAACATTGATGTGGCTGCATCCCTACAGCATGGTGGTTTTAGATCTTTTATGAATATTCCACAGTGAATTTCACCTTTATGTATGTCCATAATGCACTGATTTTAAAAGTAAATATAAGTAAATCTATAAGTAAATATATAGAAGGAAGATCAGTAAAGATCAGGGAGAGGAAGGAGTGAAGGGATAGGGGAAGCACTGGGAACCAACTTGGAGCAAATTTTATTCCATGCTTATATCATTATGTCAAAATGAATCCTAATGTTATGTAAAACTAAAATAAACTAGTAAAAGAAGAGTGGGTTTTTATTTTGAGAATGTATCATTTATGTATCTTGATATTTTTATTGGCTTTATAGATACGTATCACTGACAGAGATACATTTTGAGAACTACTTCATTAGACAATTTGTTATTATGTGAACATGCAGAGTGTTGCACAGACCTTCATGGTATAGGTCCATCATTTGTTGTCTCTTCTTGATGCAATCAAGAGTTACAGTAAACACCAGATTTAAGGCCACTGCCATTATAATTTGACCTACTTTTTACTGAAAACTTTAAAAAATAAGGTAGAAGGAATTCACCCTGAAATTATGATGAAAAGGTCAGTGTACCAAGTACCTCACATAGTTGTTATGCATTAATAATTGTTATAACATAGTTGTTATGCATTGCACATAGTTAATCATATGCACTAGACTTTCATGGGACTGGAAGCAGAGTAGGCTTGTTTTCACCAGCATCAGGGTAAACTTTTGAGTCACACATTACACTGTGATGGCTCTGATGTCACTAGTAGGAATTTTTCAGCACCATTATGGTCTTATGAGACCACCATCTTATATGTGATTCATTATCAACTGAAAAATATTTTGTGGCATATGACTGTATTATAAATCACTTGAGGAAAAAAATGTAATTGTCACTATCAATTTGTGTATTCCTGCTTTTTTAGACTTCCAGAATCACTTAGCAACTTTTGACTTGCAAAATTTATCAAAATATTCTATGACAGGAACTCTGAATCTATGTTCTGTGAACCCCTGCCAGTCCCTGAGACACATTCAGGGTGTTTTCGAGGTCAAAACTATTTCATAACAATGCTATGAAACTATTTGCATTTTCCCCTGTGTTGTATTTGCACTCACAAGGAACAAGTGACATGAATAAAACTGCTGGTGGCTTAAATCAAGACAGTGGCTCCAGATTATACTAATAGCCTTTTTGTTTTTGTCATCAAATATTTACAGTAAAATTAATAAATAAATAACAAATTTTAAAGTGCACTCTCCCTTAATGTCCTTGGTTAAGTGGCACAAAAATTACTGAATTTATTATCTTGACTCTTGAGTACACATCTTTTTAGTGTGCTATGGGAAGTACACATAAATTACTCTGCTCTGTACCAAAGCATAATGGTTATCTCCAGGGAAGTACTTCTACGATTATTGGGGTTGTAAGCTGAATCAGCCACTTTTTTCATGGAGCACCAATTTTAGTTGAAAGAATTCTGCGAGTCAAAACTTGCCATTCACACTTGGTTACATGTTTTCTCAAAAATGAATGGAAGTAATCCTTTTTGGTTCATAAGTGCAATGATTGAGTGTTCACGTAGTTGTGTGAGATGTGCCCGTCACTAAACCTTGTTGCAACATTGGCAGACTACTGTTTGATGTGAAAAAATAATTGAACAAAAGTGAGCCTGTCTTGTTAGGGAAAAATAACTGACTATATATATATATATATATATATATATATATATATATATATATATATATATATATATTGTCAACAATAAAGTGCAATTTTTGAACCAAAATCCACAATTGTGAAAAAGTTGCATCTAGCACAAGCTTAAAAGCATACCAATACTTTAAGACTTTTCAGTGAGACTGTGATCTCATTGAAACAAATGATCAATATACAACCTATGAGCAAAAGATTCATTCAAATTCTAAGATACATCGATGGATTTTAGTGTAACAGAATCCAAAATTTCATTGAAAGTTTTTTAGATTCCACGTTGCAACTAAGAAATTCAAGAAATTACTTATCATTGAGTTTTGGTAGAATGGTAGATGAGTATCTATAATTCTCTGAGATGTTCGTTAGAAAACTTTCCTCTTTTCTTTCTATGTATCTGTGTGAGACTGGATGTTCTTCATATACTTCGTTAAAACAAACAACACATTGCCACAGATTGTGTGGGGATGTAGATATGAGACTCTAGCCTTGTTCATTCTCATATTAAAGTGATTTGTAAATGTGAAAGAATGTCACTTTCCTTACAAATATTTATTTTTTTGAAACATTTTTATAAAAACATGTCTAATTTCCAGGGCAGTGAGTACCAAAAGCTAAAACACATGAAACAAAAGGTCTTTAAAGTCTGGTTGATTTTTAAGTGGGTAAAAGGGTCCCAAAGGCAAAATGTCTGCAAACCTCTGCTCTTAGAGAAACAAAGCCCCCATCAGAAAGAGAGAGGAGTCTATCTGCTCCAGGAGCCCGCTGGAGGGAAGACTTTCGTGTGGGATGTCAGTGAAATGAAGGTAATAACATGGCACAACAGGGCGGATCAGGGCCAGCCAGCAAAATGGATTAGATTGTCTACGTTTTATTTTAGTTTAGTACGGAGACTTTTCCTAAAGTGATTTTTAAAGCAATAGTACTAGCTTGTTCTCTCTCTAAAGACATTTTGTTTTTATAAAATTACAGCCTGGAAAACACACTATGTGTTTAGTCTGAGTAGGTAGCCTGAGTTGTTTGTTAAATACTAGATCTCAGATTTGTGGCTGTTCCTCAAAAATAACTACACGACACCAGCAATTAAATTTATGCATCATTTTGATTATTTATACTTTAGCGAATCAAAGGAGGTAAATAATGGTCTGCAGCTGAGTACCTCATCAGCATTTCGTTGGCGAGCCCTTGAGATTCCCTCCATCACGAAGGTGGACACAACACATAATCTTCCCATTAACCAGTCTGGAGGGAACTGTCATCCAGGCCCGCTTCCATTCCAACGTCTTGCCATTTCTAGGGTTGGGTGTTCTTATGTCACAAACGTGCCTTTTGAACCATGTAATGCAGGCATGTTTAGTCTCAACTATTTTCATATTCCTCCTTTCTTTTACTCATCCCAGTTTAGGGATTTGTTAGCCTTGCCTCCCAGAGAACTACAATACTGAACACAAATGTAATATTGCATTGAATTATACCGCCAGCCAATGGCTTCCCTACAGAAGATTACTGACCAGGGGGTTCTCTGTCTTTCATGGGGTTGGCTGTTCCAGCCAGCTTCACGTTAGTTCATGTGATGAACATGCTTTTCATTCCATCTTAATAAACAAATAAGCTAGGCAACTTTCATTCTGCCTCAGAAGGTGGGCTTCAGTGACAGGAAACCATACCTCAGATGGGAGAATGGACTAAATCACCTAGACTTACCCTGCCCATTGAGTGAAAACTAGCTAAATGGTGGAGGGGAGCAATTAAAGCAGCTGGGGGCAAATGTGGTCTCAGTCTCCTCATCTGAAAGAAAGCCTGAAGTGGAGGAAGCCCAGCTTGCAGTTATTCCACACAAGAGTTAGTGGCCTTCCACCTTATGACATGCTACACAATAATCTTACACCAGTCTGCTGCTTGTCATCCCTCAGGATGAAAACATCAATGGTATTTGCAGCCAAAATTTTTATTTATGAGAACAATCAGGGATTGAGGAAATTTTAACTAATGGGGATGATCCAGTGGGGTTTGAAAAGTATGAATCAAACAAAAGGATAATTTAGGATTCCAAAATGAGTTATAAACTTTAAAACCAGTAGTTTTTAATCTATCTACCTAACTTTGTCATCGGTAGTTATAAAAACCCTTGATAAACTGAAAAAGTATATCTATTGAATCTCTCTGAGAATTCCGTTTGATTAGGAATGGTTGGCTGCCTGAGGTTTTGTGGGATCCGGGGCTCAGTCAAGATCAGAGGGGAAGAATAGCACAGCTGATTAATGATTGTGTTTAATTCTCTCCATAGTGTATGCTGAGTAGTGTTATCCCTATTTCATTTATGAGCTGAGTGCAGAAGTAAAATAACTTGCCAGAAATATATAGCAGACCTGGAATTGAAATACTAAATACCTCTGAGGGACTATTAGGCACTCTGTTACCATAGATGAGCCACAACTAAAAATCTGCAGGCTACAATTGCTTTGTGAATGCTGTTCAGCTCAAATGTGCTTTCCTCTCTGAATAGTCCAATTAAGCACCTCAAACCCTGGTGATCTTACCTTCCTTTCAACCCTTGGAACATTTACCATCATTTAGCCCTTTGATGCAAAGCTGGTATCTGCACTGTTTGCTAGCCTTTTACGTGATTAAATCACATTTTTTTTTTTTCAAATTCATGGGACATGCATTGAGAGGTGGGATGCTTCCATATCCTCCCAAAGACAAGCCTAGTACCTTGTACCTGGGTAGATATTTAATAAATCTTAGTTGCTTGCTTGATATGACCTGCCACCCTGTGTTATATTAAAAACTGCTTAACCTAATATTTGCCACAGACTGAAGGGGTAATCAGATAATTATTTCTGGGTCAGTACTACCTGGGTATGTGATTTAGAATTGCAAGTGTCCTGTAGCCCACAGCTACTGCTCTGGGCCCTTCTGACCATTATGAATGCCTGTTTATCTTCTTGCCTTCATCAACAGCAGCTGTTTATTTAGCAGCCTGACTTAAGACATTCCATATACATACTCAATGAAGGCTTTCTTTCACTATTATTTTTCTGCAGAGGGTGAAATGCTGTCTTGTTTTTCCAGTTCTCCTCCTAAGTGTGATGATTTAGATGTTCCTGCTGTTAACTGGCAGCTTTTCCATTTCCTTCTACCATCAAGTACCCCAGACTTCACAGAAGCCACTAATGAGCTTCTTGCCTTTCAGGCCCCTGGTTCATTAATAACATAGAATTTCAGTAATGCTTGAAGTTCTGGACCTTACTTTTTTTCCCTCTTTCCTTCCATTAGAAAACAAACAAGCAAGCAAACAAAATATGTTATTTGCTGCACCTACTCACTCAATCTTGCCTGTTTAGTGTCCTAAAATAAAGAAGTAGTGCAAAAATCAGATTCAGCTTTCCAAATGAGCTGAAAACTCACAGACTTCAAAAGGAATATGCCCCCCCTCTTTTTCTTTTTCTACCCATATTTAGTCTTTTCCAGTGGTACTTCATGTTTCTAAGTGTGCTTCTTTCCTTCGTCCTAATATTGACCAAGTTCCCAAGTGTATGAGGAACAATTCTAGGGACTGTGTGGATAGAACACAGAAATGAAAATGTTCCTGCCCCATCCCTTCTGCTTGACTTCTGGCTCTAAATGATGCCATTCATTCTGCCCGCCTGCTGGCCCTGAACACAACTTTCTCTCATTCAGACAGTGCCAAGAGAGCATCAATGCCCTTTTGTGCTGCCTCCCTTAAGCCTTGCAGTAGCACAGAGTACAACATAGCTGTCAGCAGCAAAATGCCAATCCCGTCAAACCTGCTCTTCCTCCTGTCCTCTGCTGACCCAGCAGTCTTTGCGGCTGTGTCTTCTCAGAGTGGGTTTCCAAACAGAAGGCCTGAAGTCTTCCCTCCCAGGGTCTGCCCGAGTGCTTGTTAGAGTTCCTCTGCTGGGCAGAGAGCAAAGCCTGCTCCTCTCAGCGGATAGTTCAGCCTGCTGGTCTCTTCCCCTTCACAGTCTCACTTATCTCACCTCAGGGGAGAGTGGGGTACTTTTACTATCTTTTTATTTTATCCTTTATTTGGCTTCTATGTCAGGGCTCACACACTCCCTTACATCAAAAATACATATAGAGATAATTGCAAAGAAAAATAAATGCATTTCTGCCTTCTCCAAACATACAGAAGTCATCATTCCCTGGGTTCATAAACACATGTTATGTCTGCCTCTGCATTCTTGCCCAGACACGGACAGTGTTTTATTTTCCCTTCTGTGAAAAATTCTAAGTTTCATCTCTTGTGAAATTGTCTTGTGAAATTGTGTCTCTAGACTCAAGTTCAACTTGTGTGAAGTCATACAGAGGAGACAGATGGATTCCCAGAACCTGTGGGGTAACAGTCAGCTTTTCCCAGTCCCCTGGTCAGTCCCCTACCTTGTCAGCTCTGGGAAGCTAGAAGTAGTCGCTCCTCATATCATTACATTAATTATGCAGGGTGGAAGCATAGGCAAGCCTTCTTTAAAAAGGCAGAAAACTAGAGATTACACTTCTTTTATGTTTGTGAGGTACTCATCACTGCTCCACTAAAAGTTGCTGCTTTTTTTTTTTTTCTTTTCCAAATATCCCATTCCTGAAACTTGGAGCTTTTGCATTAACCCAGATTCTACTAAGGGGAATTAGTCCTTATCTGAGACTTCAGACAGTAAATTTTTTCTTTTCTTAGCATTGAGGCAGGTTTGAGAATGGTTCCCTGGTCTTTTTTTTTTTTTTTCTTCTAAATGATTATGAAAAATTCTTTCCTTTATGCTCAATAAAATAGTCTTCAAAATTTCACACCATGAGCACATAACTTACTTACCACTTATGTATCAATTAATGTACTAAAGAGTTGAGAACCACACCCCCTCCCGCACCCATGGACTTTTGTGAATTTATTGCAGGGCCCCTGCTATCTCCAGCCTCATCTCTAACTTCCCTTCAGTTGCTTTTCTCAGCTGAAATGTTTTAGTATCTATTGGACACTTACAATGTGTGAGACCTGTGCTAGTGACATGAGGATCACTGAGAAATGGCTTCTGCCCCATTAAACTTGAGTCCTGGGAGTCTGGGGGAAGAGTACCTGCAGAGAGGCATCATGTGTATATGTATTTATAATATAATGGGATGAACTCGCTAAGAGGAAAGAAAATCAATTTTGTGCAACCTCCTACCAACTATGAAAAGGTTCACAACTCTGTTTAGGGGTGTCCGTTGTAAGTAAGCACCACAAATCACAAAGCACATTTGAGTTGGCTTGGAAGAATGGTTACCAGTTGCACAGCACTCTGGAGAAGAAAAGGCATGTGGAACAGAGAATGTACCATGCTTGCAAACATTTAATGGCTTGGTGGCCATTAACAGGCAGGGCTGGTGTGAATAAAATGAGATATTTGACATGGCTGAGTTGTGACTAGGGAGCCTTCAATATTTGACTAGCTTCCTATTGCCATTTAAATAATATATAAAAAATAAAGATTATTCTACTATACTGAATGTATAGGCACAGATTGAAGATTGTTAAGAATGGATTTACCTACTGTCTTTGTCAGTCCTTTTTTAAATAATATTTTTAGTTGTAGATGGACACTATACCTTTATTTCATTTATTTATTTTTATGTATTGCTGAGGATCGAATCCAGGGTGTCACACGTATAAGGCAGGTGCTGAGCTACAGCCCCAGCCCCCTCTGTTATGTTTAAGAGTAACACTGTCAAAGTAGTTAAGGTCAATTAACCAATGTTAACTGGTGTTCCCCTTCTCAAACACTGACTCTGGTTAATCTTCTCCCCAGTCCTTTATCCTGATGTAGATAACCCAGGCCTTCCTCTTACTTGTCAGTTAAATGACTGAGTAACAGACTATCAGTGTCTTCCATATTTATATCAGTTCCTTGCCTTATTGTCAGGAATCGCTAGCTTCTAGTTTTCAGATAGAGTTTGTTGTATAACAATTTCAAATATCAATTTAGATATCTTTATTTATTTTACTTCCCAAAAGAAAAGGTATTTTTAGCAAAAACAGACTATTTGTACTGACATGTACTATATATCATGTACTATATGATTCTCCCCTTGATATTTGAAGATTCCACTTTCACAAGTCATGTAATCAATCATTGATGAGTGACCATGAGATGTTGGAGTTTGAGAAGAGTCTCACAGATGCTTTAAGGGCTGCAGACTACACATTGCTGCTCTATCTGCCCAGTTGTAGACTTTATCTGGGGCCTTCTCAGAGAGCAGGACAACAACAACTTCTATACAAATTAAATCCTCTGCTCTGGTAACGTAGAAACAAAAAGCATAGTTTATGCATTTTGCTTTGGCTTTATTCCCTTCCTGACAGCTCCAAAAGTGTGTGAGAATCTCTGGGTTATATATTGTATTGGAGGGATTATATGCATAAAGAAGGGGGGATGACAACAGCAGAAAGGTAAGTGAGAGGGAAGAAGAGGGTGGAAGAGAAGAGAGCAGGCTGGAGTGAGGACGTGCTGTTGTTCACACTGAGTGAGTCTGTGTGCAGGTGCCCTGTGGTCTTGTGTTAATATTAACAGCCAGGAGAAGGTGGATCTGGAGGTGGAGAGCCAGGGAGGGGCGGGGCAGGATTCCTTTCTGCTGAAAGCAGAATGCAGTGGTGGGCTCTTGTGAAAATTTCCCTTGGGATTGCAGCCTTCTCTTTCATGAACTTCTCACTCCTGTTATTTCCAGTTCCGGACCATCTGATCAGAGACTACTGGAATTTCCAGCTCTCTAGGCACTAATTTCAGGGGCTGAAACAGCAGCCCCTTGCTGCTCCTCCCACAACCACTGCTGCCCTGCTGGGCTGTGGGGTCCTGCCAGCCCAGGCACTCTTGCCCAGGAAATAGAAGGTGGCATTTAAGTAGTACTTAGGTCTATCCTAACCAATCCTAAAGACACTGAATCAGGCCAATTCTAAATTAAGCTTTCTTGAGTAAATGAATAAGGACTCAAGAAACCTCAGAGTGGGGGAAGAAAAAAAGATATGAACACTTGAACTTCCAAATGTATTTCTACTAACCTCCAGTTTTTTTTTTTGACAGGTATTACCATGATTCAATGTTTCTATGACTTATTTTTATGTTTTAGGTATTTCCCATGTTTAACTTTGAAAATGTATCTCAATCACATCTCAATATTTAAAACACCCAATAATATTATCTCAGAATTGGAAGAAATCTTTACTTTTTTTTTTTTAATGAGGAAGCTGAAGCTTAGGAAAAGCAAGTAGTTTGATTAAAGTTTCACAGCTGGCAGAGGAGGAAAAAACTGATTCTCCTGGTATAGGATAAAACAGGCTTTCCATCATAAAATTAGATCAAATCACATTTCTGGGACATGTAACAAAGTGATAAAGAAATGGGTATATTTTTATTTCATAGAAAAAAAAATTTAAGTCCTTCAGAAAGTCACCTTGGAGTAGCTACATGCAGTTTCCCATGTTTTGCTTATCCAAAGGGTGAATTGCTTCGTGTCTCCAGATACTCTCAGAACCAAGGCCTTAGAAATCTATGGATAAGATGCTCCCTTTTGACCTCGGAGCAATTACTTTCTCTGAACAAAAAGCACACTACAGGATGCCAGTGCCTACTGTTCTGGAAAAGGGCAGCATTGCCTTAGGATTCAAACTCAGATTTCCACAGTGCTCTGAAACTCGGCACTGGGTCACTGGGCCGAAGCTCTGCGCTAAAGCCAAGTGGTGTTTAAACCACCAGACTGAACGTTTGTGCAGCATGGCCATAGCCAAGCTTGCAAATGGGACTCGACTGTGGTTTCAGATCTGTCTGTGTGGGGTTCTGGAAAGAATGCTTGTTTGGGCCAGGCACACAAAATTCTAGCTCCACCTCTGCCTCTGATCGGGTGGTCCAGAGTAAATCCTGTCAGCTCCCTGGGCCCGGGTTACTCATCTTACATGCCTCTGTTAGGCTCGGGATCTTGTCTATAGACAGTTCTTCCCACTGACAAATGAGCTGGCAGAAACGAAGCGTATTTGTGAAGGTAATAGTTTAAGAAATATATATTACTATTTATGTTTTTAATTGTTAAAATTTACAAAATATTGAAACAATTAAGTCTTCGTTATGTCAAATATCTCCCAACAGACCTGTGTGCTAAAATACAAAGGTAAGCATTAAAGCCAAATCTGTATCAGCACACATCATACAGAGGATGATCATCTGGTCTCTGTGCCTTTTAGATTAATTATACTCAAAAGCATGCATTGTTGTAACAACTAGGGAAAATATGTTAGTGAACTGTGGGCTTTGGCATGAATGATTCACAGCCTGTGTATTCTTGTTTCAGAAAATCCTTTCCTTTTGGAACCATTCCCTTTACCAGATCTTCATTTGTGAGCAAGTTCCATAACTTTGTCTTTTAAAATTAAAGCTAAAATAATTTATTTTTCTGGATATTTTTTCCTACTAATTTTGTTCCTTTACCTGGATATGTTTGCCAAGTGTTATCAATAAATTCAGTCATCCGCTCAACACCCATTTTCCAAAGCCTGCTGTGCACTACTACTGCATCGTTAACAGATTGGTGACCAAAACAAATACAGTGCCCTGCCAGCATCATGGTATTTTGGATTCAAATAATATTTCTAAATATCTCAACTTACATTGTAGGATTTTCTATGCATTCAAGACTAAAAGTGAACAACCTACGTTGATCAATGTTCTGTCTTATTTGTTCACCTCCATTTTATTCCTCGATCTCTGGTCTTTCAGCCATTCCTCTTCTCCCTTTAAAATCAGATTCTGACCTTTACTCCAGCTGAAAGCTATTAGATAATCCATCTTTGATTACAGGAAAGCAAAGGTAGGCAGCTCCAGTGTAATTATTTATCTATGACGATCATAACCTTTCACTCTGTCATTCTAATCCTAAGCCTCAGGTTCTGCTCAGTCTTAATCCTTCTTGGTCGCTTAGCATTGCTGGGTCAAGTTTTTCCCCCCACATTTTTTAATTGATGCATTATACTTGTACATTTTGATGGGAT
Organism: Marmota marmota marmota; assembly: GCF_001458135.2. NCBI lineage: Eukaryota > Metazoa > Chordata > Mammalia > Rodentia > Sciuridae > Marmota > Marmota marmota. Next base: position 4,849,772 of record NW_025999842.1, on the reverse strand, counting down.
TTATTGTTACATATTTGTACATACACATAATAATATAATTTGGCCAATATCAATCCCCAGCACTTCTTCCCTCCTTCCCACTTCTCTCTCATCCCTTGGTCCATTTCCTCTACTGATCTCCCTTTGATTTTCATGAGATCTACCTCCACCTTTGTTTTCCTTTTCCTCTTTAAATTCTACTTTTTTATGAGAAAAAAAAAACATATGACCTGTAACCTTCTGAGTTTGACTTATTTCAATTAACATCATGGTCTCTAGTTCCATTCTTTCTCCTTAGGCAAATGCCATAATGTTAATTTTTCTTTATGCCTGAATAAAACTCTGTTGTGTATATATAGCATGTTTTCTATGTCTATTCATCTGTTGATGGACACATATGTTGGTTCCATAGTTTGGCTATTGTGCATTGTGCTGTTATAAATATGGGCAAGCATGTATCACTCTAGTAAAATAACTTTAATTTTTCAGAATAAATACTGAGGAGTTGTATAACTGCATCATATAGTTGTTCTAAGCTGAGTCTTTTGAGGAGCCTTCATTTTGATTTTCATACCAGTGGTACTAATTTACAGTTGCATTAACAGTGTAAAGTATTCTTTTCTCTACATCACATCCAGTTTTTATTATTATTTGTATTGATAATTGCCATTCTGACTGGTGTGAGATGAAATCTCAGTGTAGTTTTGATTTGCATTTCCCTAATTGTTAAAGATGTTGAACATTTTTCATATTTTTATTGGCCATTTGTATTTCTTCTTTTAATAAGTATTTGTTTAGTTCTTTTGCCCATTTATTAATTGGGTTATTTTATTTTTTTGAGTGTAAAGTTTTTTGAGCTCTTTATATATTCTAGATAATAATCCTCTGACAAAAGGGTAGCTAGCAAAAATTTTCTTTCATTCTATGGGTCCTCTTTACATCTCTAATAGTTTGCTTTGCTGTGCAGAAGCTTTTTAATTTGATGTTGTCCCATTTATTAATTCTTGGCACTATTTCCTGAGTTTTAGGGGTCTTATTGACAAAGCCATTTCTTGTGCCTAAAAGCTAGGGTGTTGACCCTACATTTTTTTTAGGGGTTGCATAATTTCTGGACTAATTCTAATTTCTTTGATCCATTTTGAGTTGATTTTTATGGAGGGTGAGAGTGGGGAGCTCCCCACAGCAGCCAGAGTAAGGGTCTAGTTTCATTCTTCTACATGTGAATAAATAGCTGTCCCAGCACCATTTGTTGAAAAGACTATCTTTTCTCCAATGTACAATTTTGGCACCTTTGTCAATGATCAGATGACTATATCTGTGTGAGTTTGTCTTTGTGTCTTCTATTCTGTACCATTCGTCTATGTGTCAATTTTTATGCCAGTACCATGTGGTTTTTGTTACTATAGCTCTACAGTATGATTGTGATGTCTCCAACATTTTGTTTTTTGGCTTAAAATTGCTTTGGCCATTCTGAGTCTCTTATTCTTCCAAATGAACATTAGGACTAGTTTTTTTTCTAGTTCTGTGAAGAATGTCCATGGTGTCTTGATGGGGATTGCATTGAATGTGTATATTGCTTTTGGTAGTATGGCAATTTTAACTATTAATTCTGCCTATCTATGAACATGAGAGGTCTTTGTATATTCTGAGGTCGTCTTCAATTTCTTTCTTTAATGCTCTTACTTTTAATTGTAAAGATATTTCACCTTCTTAGTTAGATTTATTCCTAGGTATTTTATTTTATTTTTTATTGAGGCCATATGAATGAGATTGTTTTCCTGACTTCTATCTCAGCAGATTTGTTGCTGATATAGAAAAACTATTGATATTTGTATGTTGATTTGGTAACCTGATACTTTGACAATTTTGTCCATTAGTTCTAGCAGTGTTTTGTGGGTTTTATTTATTTTTCTATTTTATAGTTATAGGATTATGTCAACTGCAAACAGTGATAATTTGATTTCTTATTTTTCTATTTTTATCCCTTTTATTTCCTTCTCTTGTCTAATTGTGTTGGCTAGAATTCCTAGCACTATATTAAATAGAAGTGGTGAGAGTAGACATCCTTGTCTTATCCCAGATTTTAAAGGAAAAGCTTTCAGTTTTTCCCTATTTATTATGAAGTTGGCTTTGGGTTTTTCATATATAGCCTTTATGAGGTTGAGGTAAGTTCCTTCAATTTAGTTTCTTCAGTGTTTTTATCATAAATGGGTGCTGAATTTTGTTGAAAGTCTTCTCTGCATCTATTGAGTAAGTAATTTTTGTCCTTAATTCTATTTATGTGGTGAATTACATTTATTGATTTGCATATATTAAGCCATCCTTGCATCTCTAGAATAAAACCTACTTGGTGGGGTATACAATCTTTTTAATATGTTGTTGAACATGATTTGCTAATATTTTATTAAATATTTTTGCATGTAAGGTCATCAGGGATATTATTGGCCAGTATTTTTCTTTTCCTTAATGTGTCCTTATCAGGTTTTGGTGTGAGAGTGATGCTGATATCATAAAATAAATTTGGAAGTGTTCCATCCCTTTCTATTTCATGGAATAATTTGAGAAATATTGGCATTAATTCTTCTTTAAAGTTTTGTTAGAATTTAGCTGAAGAATCATCTGGTCTTGGGCTTTTCTTTGTTGGAAGGCTTTTTATTACAGCTTATATCTCATTACAGTTATTAGGCTGTTTAGGTTTTCTGTGTCCTCTTGATTCAGTTTTGGCAGATTGTATTTGTCTAGAAATGTATGTAGAAACAATAATAGAAACTTTTCTATTATTATTCTAGTATATCTATTCCATTAGCCTGTATCCTGCAGCCTTCTTCAATTCCAATAATTCTTAAATTTAGTCTCTTCCTGTTATCCCATACTTCTTGTGTATTCGGATCATGGTTACTTATTACTTTTTCATTAATAGTGGCTGAATGTTCAAGGCTGGCCATTCTGTCTTCCAGCTTTGAGATTCTGTCTTCAGAATGGTCTACTCTATTAGAAAAACTTTCAACTGAACATTTAATTTGTGTCTATCATTTCTAAGATTTCTGTTTGATTCTTTTTCAATATTGCTGTCTCCTTATTGAACTTCTCATTCTAATTTTGTACTTAATTCATTCAGTAGTTTTCTTGAATTCTCTTGGAATTTATGGATCATTTTTATAATGATGTTCTTAAATTCCTTATCTGATATTTCAACCACTTTAATATTTTGGGAGTTATTTGATGGTGAATCATGACCTTTAGTAGATATTTGGTTAGCTTGTTTTTTCCATATTTCTTATATTCATGTATTGGGCTTTATGCATCTATGGAAGGGATTTCTCATCCAAGCTTATGTGTGGGCCTTTTGGGGCATAGTTTTCACTTGCCAAAGTGTTTTAGAGTGATCTGGATTGAGACCAGGCATGGTTCCACAGCCTTGATACTATTTCTGATTTTGCAATAGCAATAGATGTCCCTAGATGGAATGTGGGGGTCCCATCCCTACCCATATATATTTGGGATCTGATTCTTAGTTTGGATTTTTGTTTCTTCTATTCTTCATATTAATGCATAGCTGGAGATTGAGTGTCATTAATTTGTGTCTGGAGAAAGGTGGTGTCTTTTGGTTGACTTCAGTTTCTACTCTGTGAATGTGTACTGTTCTTATAGGTTCCTAGTACCACACAGAATAAGGAGAAACAAATAATAGCAATAACCAGTAGAGACCCAAATTAAATAATTGTACATTCCTACTACCACACAGAATAAGGGGAAACAAACAATAGCAAAAACCAATACAGACCTAAATTAAATACTTAGTTCCAACTATAACATCTACAGTGTTCATTGCCACCAAAACAGAAATGGTAGAGTTTTCAATTGCCAGCAGCAAGAACAATAAGTAACTATGAACTATATCTAGCATTAAAGCAAACAACAGTTGTCAAATATGTCATCCATAGCAGTAATAGTAATGGTGGACAGGATTATAGAAACCAATTAGTTCTATAAGATAGTAAAAATACAGTTAATTAGAGGAAAGAAAATGTGATAGAAAGGTAGAAAAGAGTCTACAGTTTCAAAAAGTGAACAGAGAGAATGTAGAAGAGATGTATTTTGTGATGGTTATAATGAAAGAATAGGAAAAAATAGAAATAATAAAGTAAAAGGAGAGTGAAAGAGAGAACAATAAAATTTGGCTGTTAGCAGAAGAAAAGAGAGCATAAAAATAAAAGAAATGGACAAATGAAAAACAATACAAAACAAAACCAAAATATACTAATCAAAACCCCTAACCATCAAAAGAATGAGCAAGGAAAAATGACTTTGGATAAAAATGTTAAAAATGAGAAAAAAGAAACAAATATGGGTATGTATATATGTCCATGGACCAATCAGCACAAACACACACACACATAAAACCACACAAACATAAAACAATAAAGAAAAATTTCTTAATAAAAATAAATCAACTAATGGTTCCCATTGATGTGATCTGAGAATAGATGGTCAGTGTCTATGCCTGACTTTCCATTCTTCTTGAACTATGTACTAAGTGTGAGAGCAAGGGTTGAGGGTTGTTAAACCCTTCCTCATTTTGTGTTTCTCACAAAGCTGCCATTTGAGTGGCCTAAGACTGAAGCTGGTTCAAGTAATTCTCAGCTTCTATAATATACGATGTAGGATGGGGTGGAAAGTACTGTCAGTTGGAGTTTGTCTGCACACTGATGCACTCCCAGGATAGGGCCACCACAGAGTTCTAGGAGTTGAGTTTCTGCACGTGGGGCTTAGGTATAATCAGTCCTCAGGAGCTTTGTTGTGTGCTGTCTGCTCTGGAGAGATTAGATCCATACATTCCTATGGCCTGGCAGTTGCTGATCTCGGCTGGGAGTCTGGATCTCAGGAGCCTCCTTGGGATCCTTCTCATAGAGTAAGGGAGCCTATCCTTCATCCTCTCTGCTGTCATTGAACACAGCCTTTCCAGGCTTCCTGGATTGGTTTCTGAATGTATTCACACCCACCTGTTCAGATTCCCAGCTCATCTTTTGCTTGTCTCTTAAGCCACCAGATTCAAAGGGAGCAGTGACTTGGGCTCCCCTTTGCTGTTCCAACTTGAATTCCCCTGGGTGAAATATTCTCTGTACCTGTTTCACTCCTGTTCTGCTAGGTACACCTTAGGTCATGCAATGGGCACGTGCCAGGACAGTGTAGCCACATTTACTCAGATCTCCTGGCTCTACAGCAGCAGTAGCTATCATGTGGCCACCTCAAGATAGCTCCTGTCTCAGCTCTCTGTGGCCAATTGGGAAACATGGGGCACATTTCATGCACCAGTGCACAGTGCAGCTTCTGGGTCAGCTAAAGGCAAGCTGCTTTTCTGATCTCAGGTTTTTCCATACTGAATCTGTCCATTGTGTTTCACTGTGTTCTTCTCCCTCTGTACTGAACCAGCACTGCTTGCAATGCTGTTGCTATTGGTTCTACCATCTTGGCTCAAATGTAGTCTTTCTTTTTTATTTAATGTACACAAATTTCTAAGTCTCTAAGAAAGGTGCCAAAAACATGCACTGGAGAAAAGATAGCATCTTCAACAAATGGTGCTGGGAAAACTGGAAATCCATATGCAACAAAATGAAATTAAACCTTTATCTCTCACCATGAGCAAAACTTAACTCAAAATGGATCAAGGACCTAGGAATTAAACCAGAGACTCTGCATCTAACAGAAGAAAAAGTAGGCCCTAATCTTCATCATGTGGGATTAGGTCCCAACTTCCTTAATAAGACTCCTATAGTACAAGAATTAAAACCAAGAATCAATAAATGGGATGGAATCAAACTAAAAAGTTTCTTCTCAGCAAAAGAAACAATCTGTGAGGCGAACAGAGAGCCTATATCCTGGGAGCAAATTTTTACCCCTCACACATCAGATAGAGCACTAATCTCTAGGGTATATAAAAAATTCAAAAATCTAAGCACTGAAAAAACAAATAACCCAATCAACAAATGGGCCAAGGACCTAAACAGACACTTCTCAGAAGAGGATTTACAATCAATCAACAAATATATGAAAAAATGCTCATCATCTCTAGCAATTAGAGAAATGCAAATCAAAACTACTCTAAGATGTCATCTCACTGCAGTCAGAATGGCCGCTATTATGAAGACAAACCACAATAAGTGTTGGCGAGGACGTGGGGAAAAAGGTACACTCATACACTGCTGGTGGAACTGCAAATTGGTGCAGCCAGTATGGAAAGCAGTATGGAGATCCCTTGGAAATCTGGGAATGGAACCACCATTTGACCCAGCTATCCCCCTCCTCAGTCTATACCCAAAGGACTTAAAAACAACATACTGCAGGGACACAGCCACATCAGTGTTTATAGCAGCACAATTCACAATAGCTAAACTGTGGAGCCAACCTAGATGTCCTTCAGTGGATGAATGGATTACAAAAATGTGGCATATATACACAATGGAATTTTACTCAGCAATAAAAGAAATAAAATCATGACATTTGCAGGTAAATGGTTGGCATTGGAGAAGATAATGCTAAGTGAAGTTAGCCAATCCCAAAAAAACAAATGCTGAATGTTTTCTCTTATATAAGGAGGCTGTCTCATAGTGGGGGAGGGAGGGGGATCATGGGAGGAATAGATGAATTCTAGATAGGGAGGAGGGGTGGGAGGGAAAGGGAAGAGGCAGGGGATTAGCAAGGTTGGTGGAATGTGATGGACATCATTATCCAAAGTACATGTTTGAAGACACGAATTGGGTGTCAACCTACTTTATATACAAACAGAGATATGAAAAATGGTGATATATATATATGTAATAAGAATTGTAATGTAAAAAATAACAAAAATAAAGTACATGTATAAGGACATGAATTGGTGTGAACATACTTTATATACAAAGATATGAAAAGTTGTGCTCTATATGTGTAATAAGAATTGTAAGGCATTCTGCTGTTGTGTATTTAAAAAAAATAAAATCAATAAAATAAAAAAAGAATGAATGAATAAAAAAATAAAAAGAAATGACCACTTTGTCTTCCAGCTTTAAGACTGCTCAACATTGAGTTTTAGTGAAATCCCTCTTTCCACCACCTCTCAGAGAAGCAGTACTCCTGCTGCTTAAATATTGAGCTACAGATTGACTAGGAATCCAGCCTTCCTCTAGACCATTGGTAAAGTTTTGTAGCACTTGATAATTTAGTCCATTGTTCATTCAGCTTAACTAATTTTCTTGGGCTCTTATGGAGTCAAGAAAAATCCATGTTCATCTTTGTTAATGACATAATGACCTACCCAACATTACTACTTGGATTTTTATTGGGACACACACTTCATTCTCTATCCAAACCAGGTATTTACCCTCAGCTAGTTGCCTCTCTTTCCCATATCTCATTCCCTGCTTCCCATCTTACTCTCTTGCAAAACTTTTGGCACACTAAATCCAGAAGAATATTTCTGAAACTAAAGTTCAGTTGTGGAAATCTTTTCTCTCAATGGCTCCTCAGTAGTCTTCTAATAAAGTAGTTGAAAATTCTTAACTTGGTTCACAGGGCCCTGCATAGTCTGTCCCTCACTAATGTCCTATATCCCTTTGCTCTAGTCGAATCATGTCCTTTCACGCCTTGGGGTCTTTGAGTGTATTTTCCCCTTTCTGGATTAATTTTCTCTTTCATCAACATTGCATTCAAATAATTGTAATTCATCCTTCAAATATAACTCAGGGATTACTTTCACCAGAAAACAACAGCAATAATAACAATATTACAACACAATAAAACTTCCCAGCCTTCCAGTGAACTTTCATGTCTTAGCCATCACCTATCATCTTATGTTCCAACCATCTAGTTACTTGTCTGTTTCATTTATCTAGAGATATCTGAAGTAATAATTCCTCTTTTGTTTTATTTTAAGTATTCAGTCCAGTGTCTGGCATGTAGTAAATGCTTAATAAATGATTATGCAATGGATGAACACAATTTAAGTTTCTGTGTATAATTCTTCTCAAAATTGCCAACAGGCTTTTAATATATGATATAGTGCTTTTTTATCTTCCATCTCTACTTCATAATCATGACACTGTTGATTATTCCTTTAAAAACTAATTTTTTCTCTGTTGTTGTAGATACAACTGCCCTCTATTGGTTTTCTCTCTGCTTCCATCCTGTCTTTACTGTGGATTCTTTATGTCCTTTAAGTCCTTGTCATAGATACCTTCTTTGTTGCAAATTTATCCTTAAATTTTCTGAAGTATCTTATATTTTCATGATTACAATAAACTTATATGTTTAGATCAATCCAAAATTCCTTGTTCAATCCATATCTGTCACTTGAACTCAAGTCCTCCTTTGTATCTATTGGGGCCCTTTTCTCCCAGAATGTAACAGTTCTGAATTTGTGCTTATCTTCTTTGGTTTTCAAACAGCTTTATCTTAACATAGGCCCTTATTAATAACTCAAAATCATCTTAAATTTCTTTCCTATTGTAATTGACATTAAATAAACCACTAAGATCTATGAATTCTTACTTGATATGTTACTTGATTCCCCAATCATAGTTGAGACCCCATGCTTCCTTACCTGCCTCCCTTAAATATCTCAATACTGGCCAATGTACATGCCTTAGGATTTTCTATATATGCATCTTCATTTTACAATACCCTCCTGCTTATCTGAATTCCACTCCTCTCTCAGGTTCTATCCCAAATTATTTTTTATTGTAAGTATTCCTGAGTTGCACCAATACACACGAATCTCTCTCATAAAACTAGTACACCTTTTCTTTATTTTTTTTTGTCATTTAATATATACCGCAGTGAGTATTTATTATTATTTATTTATTTCCTTTTTAGTTCTCTGATCCAATTCAGTACCTTAAGATAGAAAAGTAGGGCAGTGATATGAAAATCTTTGGATTCTAGAGCAACAAATTTGTATTTGAATCAAAACCATTTTAAGACTATGAATCTAAGTGTGATGTGTCCATAGGGTACCTGAGCAAGAAAGAGGGAGGAGTGAAAGAGGGAAGAAAAGCCTAAGTCAAAAGGGAGAAGAGATATCAGGAGGCCAGCTGAAGGAATTTATGATAGTGTCTAAGATAACAAGAATTGAAATTAAAGTGGACACAGAAGGCAAAGGCCAAGATACAAAAGTGAATGATAGTATAAAAGTAGAATTAACAGGTTTTGACCACTGAGTTGTTAAGAACAATGGAGATAAAGGATGATCAAGTCATTCAACAAATGCTTGTTGAGCTCCCAGGGTAAGGCACACTCTAGATGGTGCCAAGAGTTGTCAAGGCAGGTGCCCTTCTAACTCACATCCTAGTGGATGACACCAAGACACCATGACTGGAAGCTGTTGAAATTATTAGAGAGTAAATATAGTAATTGCATATTTCTCAGAGAAGTTAATAGTTTTGCATATAATTATCACGAGCTTACTCTGTTCCACACACTATTTTAACCACTTTTTATGTGATAACTGCTTAGTCCTCATTACAATTCTAGAAGCTATTGTTATTCTCACTAAAAAAATGAGGAAACAAGGCATAGAAAATCTATGTCACTTGGCTAAGTTCAATATACTATTAAATAAAGAAACACAGATCAAAGAGAGACAGCATGTCTTGTGAATCTGCAGACTTATTACTAAAACATATTGCTTTATAGATACTTGGGGATTAATAGGAGAATTTTAGAAGTTAATTAAATGCATAATAGAGGTTTAGGAGATAGACTGTGTATAAAAACAGTTAGTAGTCATCTGTACAAGTAATACTTAGGTCTCTGAAACTAAATGACATTACTCAGAGAAATCATATGAAGAGACAAATTTACATTTTAATTTACCTTGCAATATATCAATGACACATACTAAAACTTTCATATTGGATTTGTGTCATTGCTGGTTTCTGACTCTTCTCATTTACTTGTGTCTCCTCTTTTTTTTTTTCCTACTCACTCAAGTTGGCTTCTCAGAATGCACTTTTAAGATATGCTTTCTTTGTACTCAACATATTCCTTAAGAATGTTAATCTAGGGTCACTGTGTCCATAATTCATATGTGACAACAGCCCATGTCCAGTCATCTTTCCAGGATTCCAGAGCCAAATGTTCAATGACTTATTGGATATATTGAGTTAGGTAGACAAGTCCTCTCAAACCTAATGTAACCAATTGGAATTTATTTCCTTATCTTCAAGCTTACTCTTCTTGTAAGCTTTAATATCATGAATGGAACCATTATTTCTGGAACAGAAAACTCGGAGTAATTTTGACCCCTTCTCTTTTATTAATCCTTCCATCTCTCCCACCCAAGAGGTCATCAACCAGTTTTAAGTTTGTCTCATATTCATCGTAGTTGATCCAGTCTTGCTTTTCATTCAGTTCTCATTTCCTTTGAGATGGAACTATCATTAAATTTAAAGGATACTGTTATACCCCTGTTCAGATTTATTCATTGGCCAATCATGAGTTTCAAGATGATTTTTAAATCCTCAGCAGAGCTTCCCTGTCTACCTATTAACCGCATCTACTACCCCTTCTTGTCATGTGTATACTGGTCTTTAGCAGCTTCCCAGACACATCATGATGTTTCACTCCTGCCCCCAAACCTTCTGCCCCTCACTGAGTATATGCTCTTTTTCATTTGGCAGAAACGTATTTGTTCTTTAAGACTTCCTGTCACCCAGTTTCCTCCATGGACCTTCTCCTTCTCCGTGAGCCTGGTAGATGACCCTTGTTTGTATTCCTAGGCAGTCTCACATGCTTTTAGAGCACACTTCTTCCATTCTAGACTTGTTGATTTATTCATCTGTATTTCCCCAAGGCTGTAAGTTCTTTCAGAGTAAGAACTGCCCCTGCTTGCTTTTATTGTATTAGCATAGTTAGAATGTACTCTTGATACATTTGTTAAAAGGATGACTATCAAGAAACAAGAACCATTCCTTAAAAAAATATCGAATAACCCCATTTTTAAACCCCATCATGTGAGAATTGTAATAGTTCCAAAGAATAATGGAAATAATTATAGAACTATGGGAAGAATGTATCGGGGTTATTTATTAGTATTAGGGATGCAGATAGATGATTCTATAGCATCTATGATTATTATGAAATGCCTTTATCATATAAGTATCAAATCTAAACTGTAAGCTACACGAGAGAGTGGTACCTATCTGCTTTGTTTTTGTTGATCACTCTAGCTCTTAGCCCAAGTTAGGCACTCAGTAAATATTTTTTGAACTTTGTTGAATGAGCACACACACTACCTGGCATTTAAATCAGGTGGAATATGTTTTGTTCATATAAACAGAATAAAACAAGTGTTTTGTTTGATTTCTTGGAAGTCTTTCCATATTATCTATTAATCCTTTAAATGTATATTGTAAGTTCCTTCTTCTCCAGTGTGTTTTTATTTTTAAAACTGTATTTGAGGTGTTTTGGTTTTCAGACATTATTAATTTATTATTATTATTATTATTATTATTATTTTTTTAGTTAAACTTTTCATTCTTTTCCTTTATTGTTTCTGGGTTTTGTGCTCACATTGTACAATGTAGCCAGTAAACATTATTCATGTTAATAATGTGCTTACAGAGGCTTACCCTATTACCCTCTATATTTTACTATGTTATGGTTTTGTTTTCCTATATTAAGATCTTCAATATAACTATTTATATCTGCATACCATTATCTTGATTTCATGCTCAATGTACACTCTTTGTTGCATATTACTTTATGCTTTTGTTTTGTTCTATTTTGCCTTTGTTTGTTTGATTCTGAAAGACAGGGAGTATGTATTGAAATCAGTGAATATGGTCTTATTCATAAAATTATCCCAGGTAGTGAATCTTTTAACTGGAGTCCTGCATTCACCATTTCTCTGTTTGACCCTATGATATTTCTTATTGGTCTTCTCATAACTTTGGCTGCCCAATCCCTTTACCCAGAAATCATCAGGATGTCTTTTTTAAAAGGCTAGAAAAAAAAATTTGTGTGCCACAAATATTTGTGTTTATTTTGCTGTATACCTGATGCCTAAAATGGTGCCTGACATACAGTAGACATTTGATAAATACATGTTGGTTCTATGAAAAGAGTTGTGCTTCTTCTTTGATTAAAAATCTTCAAGCATTTTCCATTGCATCATAAGAAAGTGTGATTCCACTCAAGGTCTTGTATGGGCCCATCTCTGTCTGAGTGCTGCACTCTATATAATCCTACTCTCTCTAGTTCAGCAACCCACTGTGACCTTACATCTTAATTAACATCTCTGTATTGCACAGACTAAGTCCTTTCCCCTCTCAGGGCCTTTGCAGACCTCACCCAGTTCCCATTTGAGAAACTTCTTGTCTACTAGATAGCAGCTTAAATGTGATCGCCTCAGGGAAGTGTTTCCAGACTCAGCCATTGAGAATATAGGGACCTCAAGTTGTTTTTTATTTTTCTTTAATCATATTTTTGTGACTCACAATCTCTTTTATTTTTTTATGATTTATTTTTTAGTTATACATAATAAACCTAACATTAAGTTTTCCTTCTCACTCTCCCAATTTTTTCCTTCCCTTATCCTATAGCTCTTTCTGCTATTCACTTTTCTTTTTTATTCAGTGTCTTGTGTATGTACATGATGATGAGATTCACTGTGATATATTCATATATAAGAAAGTTAGGTCAGATTCATCCCCCTGTTCTTCCTTCTGTTCTCCCTCCCTGTGTCCCCTTCATCTAGTTCACTGGTCTTTCTTCTATTTTGATGGAATGTCCCCTCCTTTTCCCTTTTTCTCTCTCTCTGTGTCTTATTTTGGACTAGCTTCACATGACTCACAATATTTTGTAATCCAGTTTGTTTTGTTTTTATTTTCCTTTTTCCTGGACAGAACATAAGCTGTATGAAGGTATATGTTTTGTTTGTATTTTTCTCTGATGTGATTCAGTGCCCAACATAAGGCCTAGGACACAGCAGGTATCCAATAAATACTCGTTAAAATTTTTTAAAAGACTTATTTTTAGGACAACCATTATCATGCCAATGCTGGTGTGTCCAGTAATAATCTTGACAATTTTTAAAGAAGTAACCCAATGTATGGAAATAAATTTATCATGACAACATTGTTAGCTCTAATTTTAATGCCTCAAATGTAACAACAACAATGAAACAATATATGTTCCAGTAGATTGGGTTCATCATTTTATTCAAAGTCCTTAAAAGTACCAATGTGTGAATTCATCTAAAGGGACATAATTTAATTATGTCATTTTCATTGACATAATTATATGGAAGTTATATGGAAATAGTGGAAAAGACATAATAAAGAGAGCATTAAAGGTACTACATACTTTAAGAGAAAATATGTGATACCTTTGGAAGGACAGAAGAAAGGAAAAGACAAAAGAAAAAAAAAAGCTACTGTTATAGAAACTGGGAAAAAAAATTAAGATGAGCATAGATTAGAACTAAGGACAAAGGCCTGAAGCTACCACCTGACAAGTCTAAAGTATGTGTTGGTGCTCAGAACAATGTTAGGGATGTAGGGGCACAAAGAGGTCAGTTAAAGCTGTAAAGTGAAAACATCTGGACGGCTGAGAACAAAGAAGCAATTGCAAAAAACAGAACAGTGTAGAAACACTAGATTGGACGTTATTTTAAAAGATAAAAATTATATAGCAGAGAAGAATTGAAGAAATGGATAAAAGCAAAATAAGGAGAAGAGAATATGAAAAAGTCTAGAAATTTTAAAAATATACAAAGACAGAGGAAGAAATTCTGGTAAGAACTCATGCAAAATTATAACTGTCCTAGAAACTGAAAATAAGCATGTGTTAAAAAGTACACAATGGCCAAATTGTAAAAAATCATGATGCCTGACTGGTAGCAGCTCTGCTTTATGGTATGTGTTAGCTTCCAATAATTTTAAAGTGCTTTTTTTTCTTTCCAAATTGAAAGGCAAGCCTTGAAAAATTAAAGTAAATAAAATTCTTCTTGCTCTGGAAATTGCTTTACCTTTTTTCTTGTTTTGGTACTGGGAATTGAACTCAGGGATCTTCAACCACTGAGCCACATCCCCAGCCCTATTTTGTATTTTATTTAGAGACAGGGTCTCACTGAGTTGCTTAGCACCTCGCCGTTACTGAGGCTAGCTTTGAATCCATTATCCTCCTGTTTCAGCCTCCCAAGCCAATGGGATCACAGGCGTGTGCCATTGTTCCCAGCTGCTCTACTTTTTTAGAGGTATTTTTCCTCTTCTGCTATCAAAAGGTGAACTCACAAAAAATAACTAGACAAAATTGAAAAATATTTATGGAAATTGTTCTCATTACCCAATACATATTTAATAACTGAACATTTGCTATGAGTCCTGTGTTTTGGGATGATAGAGACAATAAATGTGGGATTGTTTTGTTTCTATTATAATTGAGGAGTTCAGAAATAATCACATACTGGATTCATGAAAAGGCCATATCATACCTATTTTCAATTTATTTGCTGATTTCTCATTGTGTAGAATTTACTCTACAAGATGCCAAGATGAAGAAGGCACTCTCACCACTGCTAGCAGAACACTGATGGCTCCAGTGTTTAATGATTGAGAGTTTAATGACTGAATTCCAGATCTGCTGTCCTTAGCTGAGGAGTTATGGAAATGCTTCAGGTTCTGTATCTACAACACAAAGATAACGTTCACTCTATAGAATGTGACAAAGACTTTTACTGCTCATTAAATGTCCATGTTCTTCACATTTCCCAGTTCCTTTGTAGATCTTGCCAGACATATGAGTAATTCCAGCCCAAGAACTGGGAGTAAAACTGAGGTTGTGTCAGTTTATTCCCAAGAATTAGAGACCTGCTGTTCAAGTTTTAGCTGTTCCCTCTTGAAGTAATACCAAAACTGAGGAAGACATCCTTCTGGAAATTTAACTGACCCACATTGGATTAGAATAAAATTCATGGGCCAGAAAATAAACTTGTGATGTTAACTGTGTTGCAATTCCTGGGTACATTTGCCATGGAGCCAGGGTTGACCAATGTATGGAATAATTGTGAGAATCACAGAAGATGTTGCATGTAAAATTCTTCGTATAATGCTTTGCGCAGAGTAAGAAATCATTAAGTTAAAGCTATCGTTTACAGACCTTCCTAAATAAATTAGTTATTAAAAGATTTTCCTATCGTTTTGTTCTAGAAATAACTCAATATTGGAAAGGAAACTCTGAGAAGTGTTGGCAGAATATTTGCAGAGCTCCTTTGATGACTTTGGTTCTTCTAACGCTTCTTTTCTTAATTAAATACACTTGATCTTTTGTGATAGGAGTGGTTGCTCATTGAACTTGTACTTTTTCTAAGTACAGTATATGTTTTTGGTTAGAGGTCTCTATGGTTTTTATTTATGGATAATTCATTGCTCCAAACCAATAGTGAAAACTAGTGATCTTTCAAATGTGGAAACACCCTATAATTTTCTTCTGGCACTGCAACAACTTTGATGTTCATCTTTCTCTTTTCTGGCTGAACCTATATGCGCTTAAGTACAGGATCACATTAAGAAAATGCTCAGACCACATGTAAACAACCTGTGGCTAGACAATTCCCGAACCCTATGCAATGTCCACTTTCAATGGATGTCAGCTTCTGTGTTGCTTTCTTTACCATTTTTTTTATCCAGAAAAATGGGTCTTATTACTTTATCATGAACCAATGCATTAAGGCACAAGTCTAGACATGCTGTGACCTTTAAAGAAGTAGATATGCCCTTTGGCCCTGGAGGTAAGGATTTGGTATCTCTTGTGCCCTGGGACACTTCTGGATATGTCTAGATAGCACATCCTGATTTAAAAGAGTTAAGGAAAAGATTTGGAAGGATGTGTGAAGGAATTAGAATACATTTGATTCCTCTACAGATGAAATGAAAGTGACAATGAGAAATAAAGAGAAGAGGGAAATTGAGTTATGCTGATTGAATTGTTGATCAATTTTATTTTTTCAATAAGCCAAGTTATCACTTTAAAGGAAAAAAAAAAAGAATTGTGGATGTATTTGACAAATCAGATGGCTCTATATCATGATAGAAAAACAAACCCAGAACTTTTATTCAGTCAGTGGATTTTATAAACTAAATCAGGAACCTGTTTCCCTCAGCTTTTCTTCCCTCCTCTTTCTCTCAGTAGTTAAGATATGACTCATCAGGATTGATTATACAGCTGACAAAAACAACCATGAGAAGCAGGATGAGTGCTGAGGGTGGGGGTGAGCACTGCTCATTTAAATACTGCAGAAGCATCACCATTTATAGCTCCTGGGTGATTCTCTCACTCTCACATGGGAGCTCAAAGGTGAGCAACCCGGCCTCTACACAAGCGCAGGACTAAGAGGCCAAGTGGGAGCAGAGTTGCCAGAATGGGCAGGATCTCAGCTGGAGGCCACAGAATCAGAACTGGATGGGCCTTGCCCTGCACATGTGACTAGAAACTTGAATAAAGAACAAAGCAGTGGCTGCACTTCCAGAAGGATACAAGCACCAAGCTGGGAGGTGTGGAGGGAGTGAATGGTGGCATCCTGAAAGTGCCTGGTGGAGTGGCTGGAAGGAGCAAGAACAAGGTTAACAAGGATCCATATAAAAGACGCAGAAAGGGGAGGGGAGAAAGAATAAAACAAGTTGTCATTGTTGATTAGATTATTGCTAAAAAGTGTTTATACTGTCAGCTCTACATGAACCTATAAAAAATAGGCTTGGAGAAGTTCAAAATAACAGAATATAAATGCCTTAAAAAAGTCTATAAAATAATGTTAAATTTCACACATATTTACATAAATGTGAACTAAAGTAAAAATAAGATTGTGTTTTTCCTTCCTTAGTGGGCAAAGAAAAACAATTTGATAGTAGTTTGTTAGCTCTTGGGTGGGCAAACAAACATTTTAAAATCCTGTTTCTATTGTTCAGAATGCTTGGTAGAGCAATTTGAAAATTATAAAATTTAAAATAAATGAACTCTTTAATGGAGCAATTTTTAGCTCTATTTTCACATGTTCAAAGACACATACACACACAAACACATACAAAACACAATCTTCATAGCCGTTTTTTTGTAATAGTGAACACAATTAATATCCTTCCACAAGGGTTGGTTAAATGAGTATGTTATGTGATCCAGTGGAAAACTTTGTAGTATGTTAAAAATACATCAATATGTGTTGATGTAGAGTAGAGTCATAGACTATGGAATAATCTCCAAAATATATTGTCAAATGACACAAGCATTGTGTAATCCTTCACATAGTTTTCTCTAATACTAAAAAAAAAAAAAAAAAAAAAGATAAAGAAAAAAAACAGTCTTCAGGGAGTAAACAGGAGTGCACTGTGGGGAAAGATGAGTACTTGAAGCATCTGCAAGAAAGTGTGCAATTAATGTAGGTGTGAAAGATCTTGGAGGTCCAGGAAAGAGGGAAGAGTCCACTTAAGATGCATGCCAAAGTGCCTTGATGCTAATTTTACATTAGTGCTTCCTTGCCTTGAATCCTGGTGTGCGTGCCACTGTAAATGTGTATGATATCTGAAAAGAAAACAATTCCTGGTTACCTAGAGTAACGACTAACATGGTTAGAAATGATTCAAACAAACACACTGACAGGACTTGCACACATAGAGAACACCCTAGCTCTCAGGAACAGGACCCATTTACTCCTCCCCAGAGCAGAGATAGGAGGCTCTCAGGCACAGCCCAAAGTCAACTTCAACCATCTCCCATGGCAACAAGGGAATCCACGTCAGCCTTTTAAGTAAACAGGTACCTATACTGTTAAAGTATCGGACATCAGTTGGCCAAAAAGGCAAATATTTACCCTCTGAGCTGGCAAATATGGCAATTTAAATTTCCTTCAGTGGAATTTTGAGTTAATTCTGAGGACATTATTTGCCTCTCTGTGTATGTATATGTATATGTGTGTGGGGTGTGTGTGTGTGTGTGTAACTTGTAGTTTTTTATTTAATTACTATATTTATTCAAATTTGCAGATCCAAGTCAGGAGGTAGACTTTCTTAGATGAAGTCGATTTTAGAATCATAGTCTTAACTTCTTAAGTCTTTGGTGAGGCTAGGTATGGTACCATACTCCTGCTGGATCTCATGCCATTAGCTAAAGTGAGAAGTTGACAAATTTTTCTTTTGTTTTCATCCAGCTTTTTCATAAACAATCCTATCTCAATACTTGTTTTTTCCCTAAGTCATCATTTTATAGGTCTCTTGGTGAATCTGACTCCTTGTAAGTCACCATGGAGACCACACACGCTTTACTCAAAATTGTTCCTAAATAGAACAAACAAAAGATGTCCCAGTAGAAAAGAACTTTTATGCTTTTCTAGTGATTTTTTCTCTATTTCATTGTTACGATGCTTGTAGACATCAATAAAAAGAATATAATATTTATTTCATATATTTTGCAAAAGACTTTTGGTTCTTGATTGTCTTCCTTCACTAGAATCTTGATGCTGCTCCTCGCCTGTACTTGTCAGCATATTGGTGAATGTGTCACTTGATTTTTCTTCTTGCATGGACCAGAACTCAAAGGCTTTCTGGTGGCATTATTTGTGATTATTTTAATAAACTTTTTTTTCCTGCAATTGCTGACTTTGTGGTCTTGGATGTTTTCTCGAAACCATCAGTATAATCAATTAATTGTGAAATAAAAATTTCAGGGAAGTTTTTCTGTCATAAGACTGTATAACTCTATAATCCTATGCTTCTTGTCAGCTAATGATATTTTTGGTGACTTAGAAGTTGGTGTCAGCCATCAGACTCTCCTGCCAGTTTGGTATCAGTCACCTGTTCCTTCAGTGGACCTCTTTCTTACACAGGAACTTTTTGATCTCAAAGACAGCTCTGTAAGGTGCAAAGCAAAGCAAATACCAGGCTACTCCCCTCTATAGTTCTCATGACAACAAGAATTGACCAAGAGAACAAAAAAGCTTAAACAACTGTTGCACTCTCCTTGAAGCACTTTTCACAAGTGCCAAATTAATTTGTATCAACACATAATTTTTAGGAAGAAATTTCCCCAAAATAAAAGGAACAGAATAAGTGACATTTCAAGATGGCTTTGATTATCCATTTTCGTCAATGTAACAGCAACCTGGAGGAAACAAATGCTGTTTTTACCACTGACTACATTCTCCAGAGATTTGAGAGTGATTTTTATATCAGTCCTTTCTTTATTATTAAATTATATTGCAGCAGCATACATGTAATTTGCCAATGAACTGACCTGCTTTGAAATATTCTTTTGCTTAAAATAATCAGTGAATCAAGCATGGTTATACATAAATTAATTTGATAATGAACATGCAGGAGCAGAAAATCTTTAATAAAATATGACCCTGGTGTCTTCCAAGTAAAAAATGTAAGGACATTTAATACGGAAACTAACAAAACATTGAATGCATGCTAAGTTTAAAACCTGAGATAAACAAGAATCATGAGACCCGAGTTAAGACATGCTGCTGCACACAAGGCATTTCTGTAGGAATCTCATTTGATGGGAAAACACTGAAGAACACTAACCCAAAGCAGATATACATGATTTATATTTGGGAGAGACAACTCTACAATTGCACAGAGCTCCATTTATATGTGTATTTGGAATATTATTTAAAATGATCTATGTGAATAATGAATTTCATTCCCTTTATGATAAAACAAAAAGGCAAATATTAGCCCTCAAAAAACAACAGTTTTTTTTTTTTTGTTTTATTTCTTGTAACAACCAGAGAAAATACCCATGTGTTTCTACCTTCTACTTCTATAAGAACACAGTGTTGGGAGTTAGAAATATTTTGCATACTTGCTGGGTGACCATATTCTCTAAACATCATTTCTTTGCTTCTGGTCTGGAGATAATAAAATAAAATACTGTGTATGAAAACATATATTAGAGGCTGATACATGGTCAGATAAATTTTTATGGCATATTTTTCTGAGCTTTCTGTGCTTCTGTAGCTGATGGACATGGACAGGCATCTGTTTCTCCTGTGCTGTAGGTGTTTCTGGAACTGAAAGAAGGAAAAAGCTGGAGCAGCAGTTCTGCTTTATCCTGATCAGGTGTGAGGTCTGGCCATATGATCTGAGGTTGCAAGGATCTGAGATTCATTTAGGAGTTTGAGAGATGGGCAAATCATAAAAAGGAAGAAAAAAATTATTTGGGGGAAAATAGAGATGTTAAATATTTATCATTCTAAAAACATAATCTCACCCCACACCTGACATGGCCTCAGAATCTTTCTCAATATAGAACACCAATTAATTGGAGTTAACTCAAGAGATAAAATTTGTTTGTCATTAGTTAAAATGATCAATGACACACAAAGTGTTTCCTTGGACCAACATCGTCTGGGTTTAAGTTAGAAGTACCAATTCTGAGGTCTACTCTTAGATTCATTGAACCAGAATTTCTCGGGGTGGGGCCCAGAATTCTGCTTAGCAGGTCCTCCAGGTGATTCTGATTCATGTCAAAGGGTGAGATGCCTACTTAGATGAACAGTGAATTTAAAAAGAACCTATTGGGGAACAAAGAACAGCGTTCCAGACACTGCCCATCTGAGGGGCTCCTCATGCGCTTATTCCTTCTAAAAATCTTTTGAGTTTTTTTTTTTGTTTTGAATTTTGGATAAACCAATATTAAAGTACTCAGATAAGTAGATGAGAGAGAAGGAGAGAAATCTAGATCTCATAGTTGTGGTATAGTTTTCTTGAAGCAAAAAAGAAATAGAATATAATTTTCAATTCCAAATGTAAAGCCTACCTTTTTCTTCTCCTATTCCACCTCCTCCTTCTCCTTCTCCATCTCCTTCTTCTTCCACTCTGTCACTCTAAGAAATACAGGTAAGAAACAAATGTTTATGTGGTGCCAACAAAATTTAGTTTCTTAAGCCAGAAAAAAAAGTCACTAGAAAAATTAGATCTCAGTTCACTGCTGTTTTCACAGAGTAATATCATTTCTCACGAAAATCATTAGGAACCAAATAGTCATCCAATTTCTAAAATCTTGGAATAACTTTATCCACCATGAAATCTAGAGAGGTTGTGGAAAGAAAAGCATGTGTCAATGCAGAATTTGGCTGTTAGAGCTTGAAGAGAAAGTTTTGGTCAGAGCTTGGGGATTGATAATAAAAATTCCCACTTTTAAAATTTTTAGCAGATTATGTGTTATGTTTTCTAAAATGGCTAGCCAGATAAA
Organism: Marmota marmota marmota; assembly: GCF_001458135.2. Classification (NCBI taxonomy): domain Eukaryota; kingdom Metazoa; phylum Chordata; class Mammalia; order Rodentia; family Sciuridae; genus Marmota; species Marmota marmota. The sequence goes on along the minus strand of NW_025999842.1, from coordinate 4,828,568 downwards.
GTTTCAGGAAGAGGTCTGAATAAAATGTTCCAGCAACTGTTTCTTTTTCTTCCATGTTTTCTTTTGGAATACTTCTCATTTTGGCCAGAAAGAATTTTTCTTGTGCCTGGCAAAATAAGCAAAATGCAAACTAGACAAAGAATAATGTACCGTAAAAAATACTGTATGAATGTATTTATTTTGGCTAATATTCCTATAAGATCCAAAGTCTTCCTATCAGCCACTTTAATTGGAAACACAGTGTTTGATCAGGTGGGTCCCTTTGCACAAGGAAGTAGAACATGAAGATCACGTGGTTGCCTCTCAACTGGATGATCCTTGGCAGGTTGTTAATGATAGCAATGCCACTGATGGTCATAGGTTGTAAGTGCTGGTACAGCCTGGGCATTGGTGTCTTGCCAAAGGCACCTCATCATTGCAGGATGAAGACTGCTCTTTTGTTTTCACTTATTGTTTGAGATACCAACAATTATTTCAGCAACTAGAGGGAGAACTAACCAAGTTAGACATGCCAAGGACAAAAAGGCTGGATCTTAGCTGACTGTCCTGCTGCAGATATGGCTTCAGTCCCAGCAGTTTCTTAATATGAACCAACTGGTTAGAAAAAAAGAATCCTGACTTATCTTTCCTCAATACTACTTTGTCAGAACCTATTGATGGATTTCTGTGTGGCATGTTGAACTGCATCTAATATTCTGTGTAGAAGTTTTCTTTTCTTCCCCCTTCTAGCTGTGGTTGTTAGGCAGGTTATCACATTTCTAGAGACTGTTTTGAAGCTCCTACTGTCTCTGTTCTCTGCTGAAAGTTGATCAAAGTATGTAATAAAGACAAAATGTATTATACTCTTATAACCAGGTTCCCAAATAATCAAATTTCAATGTTAAAATTATTTCCAGGAGGTTTACTATAGCAAGTGGCAGAATTCCTCAATTTACAATATAATCTTTTTTGTCAATCACTCCTCTGGTTGCCCTCCTATCAAGCTCAACAAATATTTCCAGGCAGTCTCTATGTATTTTGGCACCTGCATCAAGCTGAGACTGCCTTGTTAAAATGGGCACAGCATTTCCAGCCCTAGAAGCCTTGAACTCTCCAGCCTGCTGAAGCTGACACATGTGGTGCTCAGTATGTTGTTATCCAGAGGGCACACCATTGTTCTCTTGAAATAGATGTGTGCATAGGACTTGTGAACAGTCACCAACATCATAGGTGGCAATTTCAACATCTCAGATAGAGGGGCAATTTCCTAGACCAAGGGTGTGGCATGCCAATGGCTGCTGTTTCCCTATTGATAAAGGACTGAGGTCTGTGCACTCGGCAGTTATAACTTTAACTGTACCCTCAACACCAAGACTTGTAAAACTTAGCACACTTTATTAAAATTCCAGTTAAATGCAACAGATTTTTTACTGAGAACTGTACTTGGCATTCTGGATAAATAAATTGCAATGGACTGTCTGCTCTTTTGTGAGTAACTGTGGAGGCAAGGCAAAGTTATATCCTATTTACAACCCCCAAATGATAGCCTTTCCTCAGGATTCATGATGATAAACACAAGAATAACTGGGAATGAAAATCACGTACTGTGAAATAATTACCAGATTGTGCTAGATATGATGCTTAGCTTTTTAAAATAATATTTTTAGTTGTAGATGGACACAATACCTTTATTAATTTTTATGTGGTGCTGAGGATTAAACCCAGTGCCTCAGACATGTGAAGCAAGCAATCCACCACTGAGCTACAATCTTAGCCCAATGATTGACTTCTTATTCACATCATTTCCTTTAAATGAAAGGGGAGAACTCTCTTTACATATTGCTATTTCTATATTACAATTGAGAAAACTGAAATTCAGAGAAGTTAATTATGTAAACCTACTGAGACCAACTAGTGTGGATAAATCTTGACTAAGGGTTTGTGCTGTTTCTTTTTTTGTTCTGAATATTTACAGTCCCCAAACTGGCAATTATAATGCTGGTATTTTGAAAAAGAGAGTTGGGTGGCACATGCCTATATCCCAGCAGCTTGGGAGGCTGAGGCAGGAGGATTACAAGTTCAAAGCCAGCCTGAGGAACTTAGTGAGACCCTGTCTCAAAATAAAATAAATAAATAACAAAAGGCCAGAGGATATGGCTCAGTGGTTAAGCACCCCTGGGTTTAATCCCACAGTACCAGGAAGAAAAAAAAGAGATAAAAGAAACAGATAATGATATGGTTTTAATAATAACACCACATAAAGAGGCATATTTTATAAAGTGAATGTCTAGATAGCTACCATTTTGAGAATTATTACCATTTTATATGAATTAACTCTTAAATCCTATAGGGGTCCTATTAGGCAGATAGTGACATTATCCACATTTTACACTGAGGAAACTGAAATATAATATGTAAATATAATGGATGCGAAATTGCCCAAAGTAACTCCACTAATGTGGTAGAAAATTTAGAGGTTACTTTTCCTTTGAATTATTTCCAGTTTTCCATTGACTTCATGACAGTTAAATAATATACAACATTATTATTTTTTTAAATTTAAATTTAAATTTAAACTCTCTTAAATTACTTGAATGAGCATTTATTGAGCACAAACTGTATGTATATGTATAGGGAAAAAGAAAATATACATATTCAAGTTCTTCCTATTCTTCTGTTAAGGTGCTCACCTTATTGGGGGTTAATGATATACGAGAAGAAAATTTAACATAATAGATTGCCAATAGATCTGTAGATGGTGAGATATGGAAATACTTGATGCTCTGGGAAATTCAGAGACAACTTTCTGAGGGGAGGTATTAACCAACTGTTTGAAAGCGTAAGTAAGAATTACCCAAATGAAAAAGTTAAAATAGGGTATATGTCAAAATAGGTTAAAAGATACTACAGTAATAAGTAATTCCGTTTTATTTCTTCCCAGTCTTCATTCTGACTTCAGACACTGCCCTTGCTCTGGGTCTGAGGCTGATAGATCCTCTGGAAGTCTGCTATTTGCCATGGCAGGAGGAAGGAAGACGTAAAAATCATGCATATGCTCCTAAAATCTTCTGTTTGTGTGTGTCATTCATAGCTTTTATTTATTCTTCATGGGTCAAGACAAGTCATGATAATTTTCAAGTGGGTGAGAAGTATTATTCCACCATAAGCCCTGAAGGAGTTCATCTGGAAATAGAGTGGTAAATAGTCCTAGCAAATCCAAAAGGAAGAGACCTGAAGAGTTTTCCAGACACAGCCAAAACTTAGGCTTGATCAAGTTCCATGTGGATAAGAATATAAATAATATGGTTCTTTTGAGTAGTGCAACAGGAACTATCAGGAATTTTTGACAATGTAGACTAAAGTCAGGTTGGGAAGGCCTCATAGCCACTCTCAAAAACTTGGGCTTTATTCCATAAACTTTAGAAACCAAAAAGGAGAATGAGTCTCAAGTTTTGTTTTAGACAGGTGACCAAGGTAGAGTGAATGAATTTGAAGAAATCAAAACTAGAAGCGAAACTCAGTTAGAACATAATTAAAATCATGAGATGAAAACTACACTGGAGATACTAGAAGCAGCAAAAGTATTAATTTAAAAAAATATTTAGGCCAGGCATGGTGTTACACACTGTGATCCCAGCAGCTCAGGAGGCTGAAGCAGGAGGATTACAAGTTCAAAGCCAGTTTCAGCAATTTAACAAGGTCCTAAATAACTCAGCGAGATCCTGTCTCTAAATAAAATATAAAAAAGGGCTGGGATGTGGTTCAGTGGTTAAACATCCCTGGGTTCAATCCCCAGAACAATAACAAAAACAAAAGATTTAGAAGGTATTGGTTAATTGGATATGCAGGGTGAGGACAAAGAAAAAATCAACAAAATTCTTAGATTTAAAATCTGGTTGATGTTGACAGGGAATATACGAGCAGCAGAATTGAAGAGGAAGTGAATTTTGGATATAGCCTGTGTTTCACACATGATTAAAAATATCAAACAGGTATTTGTAAATGTGAGTTGAAAGTCTTAAGGAAAAATTATAGATAGAGGTTGAGTTTTGGAAATTACTGGGATACAGAGGTAGTTAAATTCATGTAAATGGACTTGACAGTCCAAAGAGAAACTCTCCACTGAAGAGCAGTGGACCAAGGATGGAATTCTGAAACTCCAACATTTAGGAAAGGTACAAGCCATGGGTAGCTCACAAAAGGGATTAAGAAAGACTGGACAGAAGAAAAGATGGAGGCAGGAGTAGGAATTCAATGGAGCAAATGTTTCAGACTTAATAATGATGATAAAAAAGGTCTTGAAGTGCTCTTTGGACTTGGGAATTAGTGAGTCTATTCATAAACATTGACAGAACATATCAATTAATTGGTTGGGAGAGAAAGTAAATATCAGTGGGGTGGAGGAGTAATTGGGGAGTGCCAGGATGAAGACAACAAACACAGATTATTTTGTCAAAAAAATGACAAAAAAGAGAAATAATAACATAGTATATTATGGGGACATAGGGTCAGAAAATTATAAAAATTGGAGATGGGGGGATGTTTATGAGGTATGGAGAAGGAGATGGCAATGCTGGAAACACAAGAGCTAAAAATAAATAGTATCTGTGTTTCTTAAGTAGTCAACAATTGCAATTTGACAGCTATATACTTTACTATGGAAAACTGAAATTTTTCCAGAAAAGAGTCAATAAATTGGAAAGCAATAAAATCCTTATAAAAGGCAGAACTATTTAGGGAACTGAGCTGGAAAGAGGCTGAGGGTTTTATTTTGACCAGATTTGCTGTACGATTTTAGCCAAGTTATTTTGATTTTCAATGGATGAGTGGAATGCAAAGTTTAGTTAACTCAAGTTGAACTTATCTCTCTGTCTTGTTTCCACATATGTAATATAATGGTGATCTAGTTTGTGAGTAACTAGGACAGATAATTAGGATGTTTGAGTGTTTGAAGGATAACTAGGATGTTTGCAATAAAAATGAAAACACTGCACAAACGTTTCTCAAGAACCTGTCATTTTCCATATAACTTCACACTGCTTTATACTATATCCTATTTAATGCCTAAAAGTCTAGACTTGAAAAAAAACATTTAATAGTGGTAGAATTTCAGAGTAAGAAGCATGGATGTTATTTTATAAAAGAGTAAGGTAGGGAAACAACAATCAAGAATTCTCTTGAAAAGATTCCAAATACCCCAGACTAGAGATATTGCCAACCCTATGGAAAAAATCTTGAAATAACTCCTGTGCAGCCATCCGGTTCAGACTTGCATTCTGATAGAACTTACCTGTGTGAAGTGGAGCAGCCTTCTTGTTCTTGCTCAGTTTGCAACTACGTAGACACTTCACATATTGTATATTGAGGTGATGAAATCTTCCATACTTCAATTCACTTTCTAATTTAATGATTATTGAACATTTTTCATTTATTCTTGCCTGGTGACTGACCTGGAAAGCTTTCTCTCAAAGCTCTGGTCATAGCCTCTCCTCCATTTGTAACTCTAGCCTAATATGAAGCAAGTATTTCAAAATTGTAGTCCTTATTTCACATGAAACATATTTATAATTGGTTGTTGGTAGTGACTTCAGGCACTGGGTTGAAAAAGTTGGTGAGGAAAAGCTGCAATCCAATGGGAAAGAATATGGTGATTACAAATTGGTGTCGGTTTAGAGTGTAGAAAAAGGAGAGGCAACGTGAATACCAGGTTTTTCTCACTCCCACTGGTGTCTCACACTCTGGGATGTATTATCTATCATTGGAAGCACTGAACCTGTGCCTAACTATCACCAATTTTCTGTCTCATTCCATGCTTGGAAACTTTATCTCCATGTTGTGCACTGAGTCAGTCTTAACAAATTCCATTAACTTGTGGGTCCTGAGATGTGACAAACATATGTCATATAGAAGGCTTTGTGCTAATTATTCTAAGAGAAGAAAAGATTGAAAAGCTATGGGTCCTGTTCATAGGCATGAAGCCGTTCAAGTTGCTTTCTTATTTGGTTCATTGGTTGTAATTTTTCAATTTACTTTCTTGGGGTGAGTTTTTCATGTGGTCAACTAACTTTAAAACAATTATTTTAGGTTCATTGGACAGAGAAAGAAAAGGGCATTCAGATAAGCCACAGCCTTGATTCTTACCAAATACAAAATAATGTCTACATTTGAACTATATTTTTATTATAAAATAAAATATTTTAATTAGCTTAAAAACACCAATTAAATGCTTACACGCCCTGTGTATTATGGGATAGGATAGAGCAAATGAGCAAATATGCTGATGTTATTGAGATTCAATATTCACATTGTGGGAAAAACAATGTGTACATATGGAATTGGAGAGATAAGGAGAATGTTGGATTTGAAGTAGAGTTATCACCATGAACTCATGATTTCAAATATACATCCTTTCTTAGTTCTGTCACCTGAAGGGGCCTAGAGGACTATTAATAATTTTCCATCATCAAAACTTTGACAGCTATTGCATACAAAGCGTATCATTTGAGCTACTTGATTAAAAAAAATTTCATCACAGGGAAGATGATCACCATGGATGCCCAAATTATTTCAGTTAGCCAGTATTTTTTAGTCATGGTAATGTATTTTTTAGCTGACTTTAAAAATCTGAACTCCAATCAAAGATCAGACAACTTGCATGTAGTTTTGCTGTATTATTAAAGTTCTTTAACCCAAATTAGTTTTCCACTTATTTCAACTTTGATGGAACTGCCAATTTTGAAGAGTAGAATCTCTGAATTCATGTGTTTTTAACTTCATGATTAGATTCAGGTTAAACAATTTCATCAAGAATACTACACAGGTGCTGTTGTGTACATCCCAGTATATCAATGGGGGATGGTGCTCAGTGTGTTAGTTTGTGTGTGTGGTTTTGTCACGTGGTTAGGCTGGTATGTGTCAACTTTTTTTTTCATTTGAAAGTATGCTTTTTTCTTTATCTTTAATAACTATAAGATGAAATTCTGATACTATATGAACATCATGTTCCCCCATACACTTTCGCCCACTAGTTTCAGCATACATTGATAATCTGAATTACTTTGGAGATTGCAATGTAGTCATTTTCTAAATTTATTTTCTGGCACTCTTCTGTAAATAAAAGAACCCCTCTTTCAGTACAACTATAGAATCAAGAATTTTTAAAAACAATTCAATGTGTTACAGTCCATTATGTTCAAACTTTAAGCCCCAAATCATCACATATTTGGCCCTTCATTCTTCCTGCTTTGTCCTCTGGGTACTTCCTTTGCTTTCTGACACAAGATGTTCTTGGCTCACCTTGATTCTGATCTGGAATCAGCAAATTCTCCAGGAAACAAGGTTTCCATTCAGTGGGAAGTATTTCCAAACCAAGATCTTGGTACTATTTTTATGTTCATTGCCTCAAGGTGACATTGCTTCTGGATCATGTCAGGGGACAGAGCTAGGAAGGGATGTATGTTTGAAATCATGGGTACATGTAAAATTTGTTTAAAATCCAATAGTTCGGGGATTCTCTTTTTCTTCCTCATTTCATATTTATTCATTGCTTTCCCCCTATGTGGACCCTGAATCCAACAGTACCATTCTATTTATTCATTTGCTGTGTCATAGAGTACACAGAAAAATTTAATATCAACAAACCTGCCAAGTAATGTTTACAACATTCTTATTGTTCTTTTTCCTGAGAAACTATTTTATTAAGGTTACACATTGATAAACATGTTCAAGAATTATTTGAACAATTTTTTAAATGTGTGGTTGTATTTTCCCTTTGAGATATGATTTTGTTTCTGTTGGAATTAAATTTTAGCTTTTTGTTTTTCAACCTTGTTGATATAATTTTATTTTCAAATATATGAACTATTTACCTGACTCAAACCCCTCAAAACTACAAAAAACATTGTATTCAGACTAATTGTATGTACCTTACAATTCCTGTTACAATCCCTTCTCTTTCCTTCTGATGCCAGATAGTGAACTATCTGCATTCATTTTTGTTTATTAGTCCTATTTTTCTTTTTCTATTTTTGCTAAAATGAATGGTGTAAGAGCTATATAAATACAGATACAAACATATGGCAGCATACTCTTTTGTGCCCCACTTTTTTTAACTCTATATCCATTCTCAGAAGTCATTCTTCTTTTAAAAATAGCTTGTATTGTAAAATAGCACTATAGTGTAAGCATGTAGCAGAATTTGTTCAATTAATCTACAGATAGACCTGGGTAGTTTCCAATATTGTACTATGGTATATAATACCCAGTGAATGACCTTTCACCTATAAGTCTTTTGCACTTGTAGTAACATAAACCTTGAAGTAAATTCCTAGAAGTGGAATTTCTGGGTCCAAACACATTTTGATAGGTATTACCAAACTTTCCTTAGAGATTGTATGATAACAGAGAGGTTTGAGAGAACCTTTCTTCATAATTTTATGAATAGAAAATTATCAAGCTTTTGAATTTCAGGGAAGGTTTTTTTTTTTTTTAAATTCTTATGTAATTCTGATGTACAGTTGGGTCAGGAACCACTGGCCTAGTATATCAGTGATCCTAAGAAACTAAGGAATGAAGGTAGTAGTGATACAGTGGTAGCCAGTCACACAAAAACAAATGTCATATGCATGTATATTCACAATGAGACTCACACCTTTCTCTATAATTAACATTCACCAGTAAAAAACAAACAAACAAACAAAAAAACACAATAAAATAAAATAAAATGAAGGAGTAGAAAACAACTCATACTAATGTTATTCATTTTTTCCTATATTTGACCTGCCCAGAGGTAAGGATTAACATCCTGTGATACTCATGTGAAAAATACACCCCACACTTTATCTTAAAATGGAATATGCCTGTTTGGCACCACTTTACATACCTTACTTATCTGAAGATGTCCAAAATGGGTTGATGCCTGTTTAGACACCAGCTGGAGAGCACATTCATGGTGCCTGGCATCCTATATGACTCATTCAAATTAATACTCATTCAAACATTAGTATCAAATTGAACTGATAGAAACCAGGCACCATATTTTATAGTTTCTTAGATATATTTTTTAACATCTCTAAATCAGTTTGCATCTCACAGTTGATAGCATGTCATGCTTGAAGGGGCATCTTTTTTTTCTCTTAAAGGTACATAAAAAATAGTGTATCTTGCAAGTAAGGTTGTCTTGGATTTAGTAAAATATGGCATTTTTCTATATTAATTTTCTAGAGCTATATAACAAAATACCACAAAGTAGGTGGTTTAAAACCATAGAAATTTGTTGTTTTACAGTTCCGGAATCTGCTAGTGCAAAAGCAAGGTATCGGTAGGCCCCTGCTCTCCCTGAAACCTGCAGGGACAATCCTCCCTTGCTCTCTGTCCCAGCTTTTGGTCTTTTGCAATCCTTGGCACTCCACAGCTCACAGCTGCAGCACTTCATTCTCAGGCTCTGCCATCATGTGACACTCTTCCCTCAGGTGTATGTCTTCTCCTCTTCGTGCAAGGACACTAGTCAGTTTCACCTGACAGCCCACACTACCTTCCAGTTACTGGGTGGTAACTGATTGTGTCAGCAATGACTCTATTTCCAACAATTATCATTCAGAATGGGATACTGGGGATTAGGACTTCAATGTATCTTTTAAGGAGGACACTATTCAATCCATACAGTTTTTAATACCTTTCATATGAGGTTTTACATATAAAAGAGTAGTTAACTGAGAATCAAAATGACATTTAGGCAAATTGTACGCATGCTTTCTTCAGTGACCCTGAGCACTAATCATAGCAGAGAATCAATTGACTGTGGTTACTCTTCAACGTCTCTACCCTAACCCCTGTGTCCCATGGTGACCACAGGCATCCTGGTCCCTGCATTCTTTTTTTTTTTTTTTTTTTTTTTGTATAAGTAGCAGAGGCAAATGTGCCAATTTCTGATGGGGGATAAGTAGAAAAAGAAAATGTAATTTCTGCTTTCAAATAGCTCACAATACAAAAAGGCATTCACATACTGCTTAGATAAGGAAAATTAGCTTCATTTTCTATAATCTATCTAATGTTCCTTAAACTTGGGCTCTCTTTCTTCTCACCCCACCCCAAACCTTATTACTCTTGGTAGTAAAGAAAAAGAAAAATATCGTCAACTAATGATTTCTGTGGCTCCTTCAGTTTGAACAGCTCGGGTTTTTTTTAGATCTCTTTTCTTTTTAAGATGAACATTCTATGAATTCTAAGTTCAAATCCACATGATGGTGGCTTTTTTCTTGGCTTTTTCCTTCTTAAGAGGGTGTCTGTCCTTTGGATCCCCTTGGTGCTGAGATGCGGAGGAGTGTTCTGGTCTTCTGTTGTTTTTTTGCTGACTATTACCATGAGTGACTGGTCTAACCCATGGGAGCAGCCTGGTCAGTCAAATGTGCTCTGTGATGTCATGTTCTGAGCCTGAGATTGAACCCTGGTGCCAAAGTCAGCAACAGGGAGCCCATGATCTTCTATTCAGCACGTGTCCTTTCCTGTCTGCACTTGTGGTTATGGATGTCTTAGAGGCAAGCTTGTGCCTGACTGGAATGGAATTTGATCAATATATTTATACTATCAATTGCAACTTCCTTTTAGTACTTTAAATGAGAGGTTGTATATTTTTAAGAAGCCTATATATGTCATATAATAGGTGTTCAATAAATGTTGGATTTTACTCTTCCTCCCACTGTTTATAGTAATTAACACAATTTTACATTTACTTTTTTAAAACATTTTATTTTATTGGTTTTTTCTTAGTTATACATGACAGTGGAATTCATTTTCATGAAATTATACAAGCATAGGATATATCTTATTCTAATTAGGACCCCATCTTTATGTGTGGGCATGAAGGTGGGGTTTACTTAGGTAATTTCACATTTACTTCTTAAATGGAAAAAAATTAGCATGCTTTTTCACTTCAAACTTGCAGAGTTATAAACTGTTGGGGTCCTGTCACAAATGTGAAATGAATGTTGTTTTAGTAGATGTGTCAGCTGCAGCAGAAAGGGAGTAAAAATCTAAGAATTCATGAAATCCCTCAGTGATCTAAGATATCAGTTCATCAAAACATCAGTTGCTTGATTAGTTTCCCCTTATATTTCATATATATGTTTGTGGGTTAATTCGATATTTATTGTTTAAGTATCAGTATAGAACATTATAAAGACATTTACTCATGATTGTTTCAGACAAAACCTAGTTATTTCCCCCAGTTTCCTGATTGATTTTGATCATACAATTATATAAACTATTTATAAATATATTGGTACAAAGATGCAGTAATAAATATACTTATGAACTTTTAATTTACTTTTTCTCTTTGTAATAAAAAAGTATTTTCCATATTGCTAGTGTTTGCTTTTAATAGTGTAGTGTTCCATCAAGTAGACATTCCCCTATGAGGTATTTAGGTCATTTCTTAGTTTTCCAAAATTACACATAATATTACAATAGCCATTTTTATGAACCTGATAGAGTTTATCTCCACCCCCACCCCCCATTCATTTCTTAGCACTTGATTTCCCAAGAAGAGCTCAATGAGAGTCGGAGAGTGAAAGCTAGATACTTTTTGGTCTATATTCTTGGGCTGTCCTCCAAAAGGACTGTGTCTACAAAAATGCCTGCAGGTCCTGATTTCACAAGGTGGCCTCTGTTTGCAGTAGTTAAAGTTTCACAGGCAATTCTTTCTTCTGCAATGACTGGGTCTTCGATTATCAGGAGTCTTCTATTTCAACTCTAAGTCGTATTTGAAATATATTTCTTCCACAGCTAATGGACTAGTGTAATCAAATTAATGTTCTCTTTCTTTCTTTTTTTCTTTCTTCTTTTCTTGTTTTACTTGTAGCACCTTTTATTTTCAAACATAACAAGGTAGATTAAAGTAACTTTTACAGAAACAAGAGGTTTTGGTTTTTGTTTTTTAAGTGCAGGGTATTTGGAAGTAATGAGTAAAGCTAATTGAACAGTTACTATGTTCTAAGCTTTGTGTGAATTGACTCATCAAATCTTCACAATTGTCCATTATCCCACTGTAAAGAGGAAAGCATGGAGACAGGACAGTTAAATGGTTTGCCCTCTGTCACACAGCTAATGAGTGGCAGAACAGAGATCCCAACCCACAAATCCAATTCCAGTCACCCATTAAATTACTGTGTGCTTCTGACAGTAGAAATGGTGTCTACTAAAGTGGCAGTTCCATAGAATCCTTGTCATTTTTTAGAGATATAGATTTAGATTGAAAGGGGTCTGGAAAAATCAATCCTTCTTTAATAAAGCTCTTGTCTCGTCCTCTTCCTCCTTCCCAATACACATATATACAGAATGGGAAAGGATAGACTAGAAAAGATAAGAATTCCAGTCATCTTTCTATTTCCATAAATTCTGCAATTAATTATCAAATAAAATTCAAAACCAATTCTTCCGTCAACAATTTATGAGCTAAACTCTTAATTATATTCTGCAACAGAGTGTAAAATCAGCAAGTGATATGTACAACAATAAAAGGCATCCCTTTTCTAAAGTCCACAAAGAAGTTTACAAATAATAATCATGAAGGTTGCCAATTATTTAGTTTTTTCTTCTTATTTTATTGTGGTAAGAACACTTAGCAGGGATCTTCCCTTTTAATAAATTTGGAAGTGTAATTTATTTTTCAAAATTGGAGTTTATTTTGCTCATTATATTCATGTTCTGTTTGAAGTTGTTATTTAGAATCTTGTTGATCTAGAAGAGTTTAAGCCTTTTTATAGATTATGATTTTACTTTTGGGTCTGAACAATTTTCCTCTGTATTTGTAAATAATAAGTATGAGGATAGAATAAAACTCAAAACATCGAAAAGTCAATCGCTTAAATAAGAGGAAATTCATTTATAAAAAAAATTATGGTTTTCATTTTTAACTTTTAAAATGTATGTTCTCATTTATTTTATATTCAGCTTAATACCAGGAGGTAACTTTAGACAGTTATTTGTCTATCTCATTTAACAGGTGAATAAACTGAGGCAAAAAAAAAAAAGTCACTCATAACCTCAAGCGAATCTTTGTTTCTTCCTGTGTACTTTCTCCAGTTTAATCCAATTAGAATGGTAAACTGATGTCTAATCTACAATTCTTAGCATATACCTCACCCCACCTGCTGATTAACAATATAAGGTATATAAAAACATGTCTTAGGAAAATTTTAGGCCTAACACAGATATTCTGTTAAATAGTTGCTGTCTTGGGCTGCCTGCGTGTGCAATTTGGCAGCTGTAGCTAATTTGCTGAAGAATCATATCTGTACCATCTTTCTGTTGCTCATCCAGGTGGTAAAATGATAGCCTACGCCTAGGAATCTAGTCATTTAGTTTGCTGGTGTCTAATTAGAGAAGAAGGAAGCCGTTCTTTCTCTCACATCAGAGGTGCACTGACCAGCTCATCCAGGTGAGCTCTCCATCACGCCTGGCTGGTAAAACTGAGTCAGCATCTGTCTGGGGAGCTGACTGTCATGGGGGCCCCTCAGGAGCAGAGTGATTTTAGAAGCTGCTTAGGATCAGTGGAGAACAATGCCCCTGGGGTTCTAACTGCTGGAGGAGGGAAACTGTGGCTAATAAGACACACAGTGTTTAAATTTTTTTTTTCCAATTCAATTCAGCTAAATTTTTGTAGACCTGGTCTTAATACCCTTCATGAAAATTCTTTTGAAATATTCTAATAAAATTATACTTTCTTTGTGCCTAAATTGGGCCTGTAACCATTTAGCCAAATATCATCTTATCATGCTGCTTATTATATTTATTGGAGCCTGGTTTCTTGACCAACATAAGGATTTGAGATGTGAGTCTTGACGGCTGGGATGGAGGCAGGTAGACATTCTAGGTGAAGAGCGTTGGAAGAAGAACAACTCTTTCTCTAAAACGTCATATATTATTTCATAAAGGTTTTCTAGAGTAAATAGCTAATTAAGATAATTCCAGCTCTTTTTTTCTTTATTTTTAAATATAGGTAGAGACTGGGTATATAGCTCAGTTGGTAGAGTGCTTGCCTCACATGCTTAAGGTCCTGGGTTCAATCCCCAATACCACTGGAAAAAAGATGTTCAGTTGTAAATATAGGTAGATACACATATCTCTGTTTTCTGGTACTAATTTTTTCAGGTTTTTTCATGTTCTTCTCGTCTAATGGATTTAAAGAGCAAGACCTTTTATTGTGTGCATGTTTTATACATTTTTACATGAGACATTATTTGTCTGTTTCACATCATCTAATACACATCCTTATTCATTTCTAGCCAATGAGAGAATCTTCTTCTTTGCATGTATAACTTATTTTACATATGTCTGAAATGACCTAAGTTGCTCATTCAGAATGATCTTTTTAGAATCAACTTTATTTTAGTTGAGATTTGATTAATGATATCAACATAACTTTAAACAGTAGAGTTTTTCTTTTTTCTTATGGAAATTTCGTTTTAATTTGGAAAATGTTCAGTAGTGTCATAGATTCTTTTTAGAGAGAATAATGCTTTTCAAATATGTCTATGCTAATAACAGAGGAATGATGCCTCATTAGTTCAAGATGCATGTTGAACTATTTATAAGAGAATAGATTTAATATTTGCATTTAAATATTCAAAAACAAAGAGTTAAGGGAAAGATGAAACAAGATTGGAAAATTGTTGGTAATTGTTAGAGACAGGTGATGAGTGCATGGGTTTATTTTATTATCCATACATTTTTGGACATTTGAAATTTTCCAGAAGAAAATAACCATATTTACCATTGTAGAGTGTATTTTCACTGTTAATTGAAGAGGACTTGTCATCGTTTCTGTCTCATGCCTCCAAGTCTTTTTCTTATTTCTCACATACTTCCTGGGACTGTAGAGAATAGAAACATGCACCTTGATGTCAGATAGGTGCTAATGGGCATCCTCACCCCACTATTCCTCTTTGCAGAATACATAATGTACTTAACTTCATCTCAAATGTTTTACCTGTAAAGTGGAGATGATATTCTCAAAGCTTAACTGTGTAAATTAAACAAAATCAGTGCCTAGCATTAAGTGCTATACGCTCTTAATATTTAATAAATGATCATTTTAATAAGACATATTATTATGAATAAATGTTAGTCATGATTATAAGTGTTGTGGCTATCATATGAATGTTACCTTGGAGTCATGCGAACCTAAGAGTTGTTATTTAACTTATTCAAATAGTAGTCCATCCTCAAATGTGTTTCTTGCTTGACAATTTAAATATCAATCCATTCTCAGATGTGTCTGATTTTCCTTTATAAACTTTCTGCTTAGCAATGCTATGGATTGCCTCTGTGCTCAATAAAGATTTATTGAAGAAATGAGTATCCATCTGTGACCAACTGCTTCCCAGCCACCTTCTCTCTAAAGCCTCCCTGGACTCTGCCAGGAGGGGTTAGAAATTCCTCATTTATGTTCCTCCACAACTCTATATATTAAAGTAATCACCCAACATTATAGAGCCATTTAACTTGGAGATTTTACTCCCAGAATTCAGCATTCTGTCTATTTTCCTATAGGTTTAATTCCTCTTTCCTCCTGCCCCTAGCAGTATCCATGCCACATATTAGCTGCTTAAAAAGTATGTGATTTCCTGCCTGAATGAATGACTGAATGAGCCTGCTCAATTAAGAGTTTCTTTTATTTTTTGATAGCTCTCTTATTCTAGCCTAAATAGAGACAAAAGTCCAAAACTATTTCTAATCTCCCATTTATATCACTGCATATTCAGGTTGTATGATAGTCTGTTAATGATTCTTCTTACATTTCTGGGAAAGTTGTCTCTGAGCTATTCCAGTTTTATAAATGGAGAGTGGTAAACATGAACAATTGAAAATCACATTATTCATCCGATTTTCTCCCACCTGAGGGGAGATAAATACTTAGGGTAGAAATATATCTGTGTGACCTATCAAAACATGAATACCATGCATGAGGAACATATTTTATATTGGTAAGGTAAGTCTTTTGAAGAATTATGTGCAATCAGATACTATGAAAAGGAACTTAAATAAGTCAGTAAAAAACTTCCTGACGCTGCCCTTCCCCATAATTTTGTCCACATCTCTCATTGTGTTTTAAACACTCAACTTCCTATAATTGTGAACAGCTACCTTTTTTTGACCAGAGTCAATATATTACAGCACTAGACACATCAGGGTAGCTCCAGTCTGCATTAAGTAGAATTGAAAACACCAGAAGCTCAAGATAAGTGAGAAGATTACCAGATAGTAACCTAGTAACACCAGTCAGGCACTTGTACTCTAGTTACCTTTCTCCCTTGTTAAACCTTCTGTGATGTCACACACCTCATGAATCATGTTTTAATTGCTAAAGGAGTGCACCTGCATCTGTACCACCACAAACACTCTCAGAAGGAAATCAGAGGTACATGGTTATATCTTCATTAAAAAATTATGGTTAGAGGATAATCAAATTGGGAACAGTATTATAAATTTCCTTCTGCTGCTCACTAAATGCAAGTGAGCCACAGTAATGAGCTAATGTGACCCATGGAGTTTAGCTATTCAATAGGGTGTTTCTCCCTATATGTGCACTGGAAATTTGGTTGTGTTTTTATTATGAGAAACTTTTTTAAAAAAACAACATGAGTAGAACACTAGGGATTAAGATGGAATAGAAGCATTTCAGTCTTACCAAACCTTATAAAATAACCCTACTTAGTGGAGAGTTGTTTGAAGAGGAACCAATGTGGACTCATGAAATGCTTTTACTTCATTCATTTTTCAGCTAATACTATTTAAGCACCTATTGTGTGCTGGGGACTATGAAGTACTATAGAAACACAGAGGAAAGCAAGAGATATTGACCCTGTTCTCATGAAGATGACAATCTAGAGAGGGAAACACAACCAAACTAACAGACAGTAAAGTGACAAATATGATAATCATAAAAGCAATTAGTAGAAAAGGAAGAATTAAGAGAACTATGAGAGGAGGAAAGCTGGTGTTAGGAAAGGCTTTCTAGAAGCAATAGTTGAGTTAGAAGACAAGATAATCTACAGTGGATTGAGGGAAGGATAATAAACTCTAGAAGTTTATTGCAGTGAGTGTCATGGAATGGAGGGAATGACTCACATAAAGGAATTGAGGAGACAACAGTGCTTTGGTATCTTTGAGAATATACTGTAGAAGGTGCTGGAGACGGGGTGGCACAAAATAGGATGGAGAGTCAGTGGAGTGGACACCATCGAAGGCTTTCCTTGAAAGTCTTCCTAGAAATAGAAAATTTGTATTAATATATCCAATGAAAATGTCTACTTGAAATGCTGAGTTATGCCTATTGACAGATATAAGAAATAATAGCAATATCCTTACCTGTACCTCTCTTGCTGTCCTTCTGGGGAATTCTGGAAACCTAAGGTAACACCCATGCAAAAGAATAATTTGGGCTTACCACAAAAGGGATCTTATTCCATGCATATGACAGACATCTTCACATTAATTCATTTAGTCAATAGCTATATACTAAATTTCAGCTGTGTGTCACATATGGGATGAAAGAGGACCCAGATCTGGGAGAACAAAAGGAATGAAATTGTGGAGAAGAAGAAAGGAGTCGGACCTTGGAACTGATTATGTATAACCTCCTTTTCACCTGCAGTCCTTCATTTAATATTTCTAGAAGTTTATGGCAGTGAGTGTTATTAGGTACATTCTAAAGATGAGAAAATAGGCACTCTTGAAGGTTAAAAAAGTTGTCCATGTAAATGCTGCAGCCAGTGTTCTGACCCAGTTCTTAGGGACTCCAAGCCCATTTCCCTTTCCATCACCTTAAAAATGTAAATCTAAAAATTATAATTGACAAATAAAAATGGTAAGTGTTTATGGTATACAACAGGATGTTTTGATTTATGCATACATTGTGGGATGAGTAAGTAAGTCAAGCTAATTAATGGTCCACTGATTCACATTTGTGTGTTGTATGTGTGTGTGTAGTGAGAATATTTAAAATTTACTCAGTCAGGTGCAGTGGCATATGTCTGTAATCCCAGCTATCAGGAAGGCTGAGGCAGGGGGATGGCAAGTTTGATGTCAATATGGGCAATGTAGTGACACCCTATCTCAAAACAAAAAGGGCTGGGAATGTAGCTCAGCGGTAGAGTGCCCCTGGGTTCAATCCCCAGTCCCAACAAATAAATAAATAAATGTATGAATAAATAAATAAATCTACTTTCAGCAATTTTCAAGTATATAATACATTGTTATTAACTATCCTCCTCATATATATAATTAGTCTTCTAAATTTATTAGTTTGGCTTAATTGAAATTTTGTATCCTTGGACCAGCAACTTCCTAATTCAACTTCACTCCACACCACCACAGCCCCTGGTGACCACCATGTTACTCTGCTTCTATGAGTTCAACCTTTCTAGATTCCACACATAAGTGAGGCCATACAGGATTTGTCTTTCTGTGCCTGCCTTATTTCACTTAGTATTCATCTGTGTTGTTACAAATGACAGACTGACAGATTCCCTTATTTTTTAAGGTGGGATAATATTCCGTGGATTCCATTGTATATACGTGCCACAGTTTCTTTGTTCAAATATTGATGGAATATTTTGACTATTGTGAATAAGGCTGCAATGAACAAGGCAGTGCAGACATCTCTTCAACTTTCTGACTTTATTTCGTCCCTTTCTGTTATTATACTGTGATCCTTGTCCCTGAGTTACCTCCCTCCTTCTTAATTAGGCACTAGCACAATGATCACTGTGCCCCTTGACAACACTCTCGGGCCAACAATTAAACCTTGTTAAGAGTCTGGGACAATTTGGCCAAGTGGAAAGAAGTCACAGGAGTCTTTCTTGGGAGCCCGAACAAATAATAATGATACTAATAAAAAATAAATAAATAAACAGTATGAGAAAGGAGCAGGATGGAACAGGAGTGAGAGACAGGACGAAGGCTATACTTGCACAGACCATTCTGGAGCCAGGTAGTGACTTGTAATTAAATATACGTGTCAGATAAAACTGCATGTAGAGAAATAGTGCACTGACTTGTTCCACATTATGCCTACACACCCCAGGCCCCTCAGGGAAGGGTCCTGATACATAATAGTGGCCACAAATAAGAGGGGACGAGAAAAGGGTAAGGGTCCATCAAAACATAGTGCATGCAAGAAAGACACAAACCTAAGAAATTAGCTCATTGGTCAAGAAGGTTGATAGGAAAGGATGAGGAGACTGGAGTCAACAGGGCAGAAGTCCTCTCCCCATCCCTCCCTCCATTAGATGCCTTCAGCACAAGACTGCAATGCAGAGTAGAATTAAAGGCCTTCTCAGTTTCAGAGGACTGGAGTTCCTAAGTGTGTCTGCCTTGGGACAGAATATAGATCAGTCTATTGGGCCTGGAAGATCCCAAACCTAATGGATTTTGAGGGGTTTGGGGGGGTGGCACAACCATTAACATGCCTCTGGGAACAGGTGGTAAACATCTATATGTTTAGGATTATTTTGCTGTATGATTTATCTTTTTAAAAAAGTATCATTGGTAGAATGCTTTTCATTTTTTTCTTGTTCTATATGCTAATTGCTTGGAGAGCCCCATAGGCTAGCCTATCTGCAGTTCATAGTACTCTTCCCTCCACTTCCCTGATAATGTGAAATAGCCACAATGACGCATGATGTTTATCTGGTTTCCATAAAAAGACTACATGATAGCCGGTGAGGCCTCAGAACTCTGCAAACAGATGTAACAGGGCCTTGACTGCTCTAGCCTCACTTCCTTGTGTTGCTGGGAATGGCTCTTTGCCACTAACTGCAGGAGGCTCATCTTTTCTCCACTTGGGAATTTTCTACTGTCTCTTCACCAATGAACTCAGCAGGACTTTTGTTTTCAGTGTTCTTTTGGATGTCTGTTTTCATTTCCATTCCCTGATTCTGAGTCATCTTTACAAATTCTCCATCTTCCTTGAAGAAAAGGTGTGGGCTGCTTTCCCCTATGGTGTGTGATGTTAGAAAAGATCAACCCTAATCAGTTACCTATTTTGGGCACAGCTGTTGGCCAAATGCTTAGAAATCAGGTGGCCAAAATTGTCTCAGGAGGACAATATTGCCTCTAAAGATAGCAAGACTTTTAGCATTTTAAAATTTCCCTGAAGCAGAAAAGAACAGTTTGTCCCCCACCCCCACCCCAGGTAAGAAAATACATCTGCTGTTATAGTTCTCAAACTAGTAAGTTTTCAATCATAGCTAAGAGAACCCTAGACATTTCCAGTGGGGCTATACAACTACATATTGAAAATTTTGCCACTTAAAGCACTACTTTAATGCTGTGCTAGGATTTTGTTTTATGGTGATAAAACATAAGATAAAAAGATTTTCAAAGGTGGCTGAAAACCACCAGAGCTGAGAGCATCATTTGTTCTGTCTGTTTCTTACATAATTCTCCTAGTTATCTCCTGTTCAAGGTTCAGTTTCATAGCTTACATGGGGTTGAGGTGTTTTGAATGTTATTAAAGGCACAGTGATTGTCATCCAAGGAAGCCCATGGAATGTCAGTGGCATGCAGGTAAAAACACAGTACTGACCCTGCTTCCTTGGTTCATAGTCCAAATCCAGTGTTTTTTGGTGTAAAAAGAAGGCAGCAATATATTTAGAGAGAGAGAGAGAGAGAGAGAGAGAGAGATAAATAAAAGATTATTGGTGACATTCATCTTCAATGATTAACAGTGATTTAATATATTAAAAATTAATGCATTGCAAAAAAAACAAGCTGAAATTCATAAAAATATTTTATTCATAAGATGGTCATTGGATTTTTATTTATTATACAAAAAACCCCCCAATGCTAAAATTATTAATAATGCAGTATTTCCATAAATTAAAACACATTTACATGTTGGGATATTTGACAAAAGTTTAATATGATGTTCTCATAGTATTTGTAATCACAAGGGGAAAATGCTAATATCATGTTTTGTGAAAAAAAAAAGTAGGATTAAAAATAGATACAAGTAGGAAAGATGGTGGAATGAGACAGACATCATTACCCTAGGTACATGTAGGGTTGGTGTGACTCTGCTTCATGTATAACCAGAGAAGCGAAAAATTCTGCTCCATTTGTGTACAATGAATCAAAGAGCTTTCTACTGTCATTTATAACTGATCAGAACTAATAAAACAAAGAAAAAAATACATACAAAATAGAATCTCATTTAGGTACATTAATCTATACATTGAAAAAAGTAGGGAGCTTAAAATTAAAAAAAAAATTAGTAGTAATTTTTTCCATTCCATCAACTCTTTGGTGTTTCCTATAAGGCAGATAGAGTATACAAATCAATTTCGAGGCTGGGGTTGTAGCTCAGTGGTAGGGCACTTGCCTAGCATGTGTGAGGGACTGGGTTTGATCCCCCATACCACATAAAAATAAGTAAAATAAAAGTATTGTGTTCATCTACAACTAAAAATAATGTTTTAAATTTAAATAAAAATCAATTTATGTTGATTGATAGGAACAGGATATCTTTTAAAGATATTACCGTGTTTGTTCAAGTTCTCTTTCTCTTTCTTTTGTACCACCCAGTCATGCTCCAAATTCTAAAGTATAGCAATTTTATTAATGAACAGAAATTCCATTAACTGTACTACTTTTTCCTGGTGACTTTAATTTTTATGCATACTTATTCTTATAACTTTTGTTTATAAGGTCCTGTATTTACTAATCTCTCTCAAGTATTCATCTCCAGGAAGCTGGAAAGTCTTAAAGGTTTTCTTCAGTTTGCATTGGAGATACAAAGATGAAACCTCTAGCTAGCAAAACCAGTCCTGTCTTTAGCAATGCATGGCTGAACTCAGATGACTTTACTGGACTGCAGATTTCTTCCTGGGATAGTGAATTTTGATGTTCCCTATGCTGTGTGGTGGGTGGCTGGCTTCTACCTATTCTGGGTCAGAAGGAACAGGGCCCCAATCAAATCTACATCAACTCTCCCTGTGAAGTGATTTTACGGCTTCCAAAGGTCGCATGAATTAAGAGGCTGGCTGAGGCTTTTATGTGGAAAATGGTGATATAATTTGAAAGGTCATATTTTTTCTAAATAGTTGCCTTATATGAAATGTGCTTTTATAAGCTCCATTATAAAGGCCTTGTGATCTTGGAGCATTAGAACCAGCCTGGGAATTAAAGAATCTGGACTGCCAATCTGTCACTGAGTTGTTGGGTGGGTCTGAGCAAATTGAACCATGAGAAGCTGAATTGACTTTGGAATAAATGGACCATTGTTATGCTATAACTGGCAATCAATTATTTATTGTTAGGGGCCTAGAAAACAAAGTGTTAAATGAATGCTTTCTGATGACTATAATCTGTATCATATATTTAACCTAAACATCTGAAATACTTTCCTAATATTATATCCAGTACCTATTCCACAAGGAGTTCTTGCTTTGCCTCAATGTTTTATATAACTTCTGTTTCCAGGAAGGGTCACAGTACTTTTATATTTTAACTTGGTGTCTTAATTTCTAATTTTTGTTTGTAAATTAAAACACTGGAGTCTCATGCATGTAGAAAAGAGGATATGTTGTTTTAGCTTCTGAATGAAATATAAAGAGAAAAAAAAAGCCACATAAAATGTACTAGACTTTCCCATTCAAATGGGGGACATTTAGAATACACACTGTACCAGTTAACGTATAGTATCCAAGGATTTTATTGTTCAACATGCAATATTCCTGTACAACACTAGCTTGGCTAATAATCAGGGCAGCTGATTAATCATTAGCCATTATGCAGCCTTTGACTATAGGCCTGTGATGAAAAACAGAGATGTATGAAAGAAAGGAATGTTGAGGGAGAAAGAAAGTTTGGCAAGATAATTGCATTGAACCATTTTCCTACCTTGATAGTGAATCTCAAAACTCAGTGTCATAATACTTCACAGTCATGTTCAGTGTGAGAACTTGCCTCTAGAAAGCATTTTCATGTCCTTGTCCAATCAGTGGATGAGCTGGAACCATTGGCACAAGATCAAACTTAACTTTTTTCTTTTTTTTTTTTTTTCAGAGAAAGGGTTACTTAGAGTATTTGTCACATTTTTTTTCCCTTAACAAAAATCTCTACCACTTGTAATATAATGTCAAAGGGGAAAACATGTATATCTATACATGCTTGAAATGAGCTTGACTTCATCAAAATAGGTATATGTCTAGGAAAAAGAGTGCAATGGAATATTCAAAAATGTTAATGACACTTGTCCTCAGATCATAGGGTTATTTGTGACTTTCATTTTTTTTAGATCTTTTCATAAGCTTTTTAAAGATTGAGATAAAATTCGCATAGCATAAAATTCACATCTTTAAGTGTAAAAATCAGTGGTTTTAAGTATATTCACAAGGTTGAGCAAGCCATACATCTGCTATGGCTAACACATTTTTGTCATACCTGAAAGAAACTGCCATTGTAGCCGTTCCCTGTGCCTTCTTGCCCCAGCTCTTGGCAAACACTGAGCTGCTTAATGTTTTCATGGAGTTGCCTATTCTGGATAGTTCATATAAATTGAAATATGCAATATATGGTCTTTTGTGTCCATCGTATTTCATTTAGCATATTTTCAAGGTGTATCTTTGTTGGATCTTGTATTAGTACTGTATTATTTTTTATGACTAAATAATTTTTCATTGTGTGCATATACCATGTTTTGTTCATCCATTCATCAATTAATCCACACTTTTGTTTCTACTCATTGAATATGTTAAATAATGCTACTATGAACGTGTATAAGTTTTTGGATGGAAGCATTCCATTCTCTTTTGTATGTACTTAGGAGTGAAAATGTTTGTTCTTATTGGAACTGTTATGTTTTTGAGAAACTGTCAAATTGTTTTTCACGGTGGCTATATCATTTTGTATTACTACTAATAACTTATGAGCAATATTTTACATCTTTGACATTATTTGCATTTCTCTATCTCCCCCCGCATTCTAAGTGCTGGCAGTTGAAGTTGGGGCTTTATATGTGCTAGGTAAGCACTCGACCACTGAGCTATTTCCCTAATCCTACCCATTGTCCATATTTCTGATTTTAGTCATCCCAGAGAGTGAAATCTATATAACATTGTGACTTTGGTTTTCCTTTCTCTTGTGGTTAATGATATTGAGCATTATTGTGAAATTTAAAAAAATTGTTCAATTTTTATCAAATGCTTTTTATGTATCTATTGGCATGATCATGTGGATTTTATTCTTCATTTTATAATTATGGTGTATTTTAAGAGCCGAGCTAGAGAGAACCGAGTGTCCAGTTGTCTAGGTGATCAATTAAAACAATAAGCCAAAGTGAAAGTAGCAATCAAGTCTTTAATCACTTATGGTGATAATATAAACAGTAGGCTAAACAGTAAAAAGTGTTAACTTTCCCAATATTCCAATTTCCTACATGTAAAAGTGCTTGGAGAAGATGATGATCATACATGACCTTCACAGAAGCCTTTACAGGTAACGCTTCATTCTTGAAAATTTGTTGGCAAATCAGACCACTGTACAGTGCAGGCGAAAGTATGCTATTTACATCAATTCTATCCTGAATCCTGCTTCAAGATGAGAAAATGCACCTATAATTCTTGTATATAAATTCAAATTTTTTGAATAGTAGATTTTGTTTAAATAGAATTACATCTGCATCTATTCTTGAAAGCAAAGTTAAAAGAAAAAGTGTGATTTTCGGTAAAGTCTTGTGTGGGCGTTATTTACACGACTGATGTAAAACCATTATTTACATTGCAAAGTAAACTTAAACCAGCTTTGAAATGGATCCAGAAAATTAGGTTGCTGTTATCTACAACTATCATTTTCATGGCAGTTGCAAAGTTCTCACTGAAGCCCATTTAAAGGGCAGCATTTACAGGGATCAGAAATAACTTTCATTCTACTGACACAGAGACTCCATAGTCTCTACACAGAGACCTCAGATACATACATACATTTTTCTCATCCCCGAGTTCAGCCCTCCCTGGCCAGTGAAGCTCAATCTTCAATCTTCTCTAAGTGGGAAAGAGAATATAGGAAATGAGCAATAAGCCTAGCTCTGATCTTCACTGCATATTTTGGGATGGCCAAGAATTTATTGAATGCTTATTCAATGCCAACCACTTTCCAAATATTATTCTTTTTAACTGTACAGATTGGTAAGATAGGTGTTATACTACTATCCCAGCCTGAAAAAAAATGAAGCTTGTTGAAGTTAAACAATTTGTTCAAGGTCACTTACCTAGGAACTTGTGCCGATGGGAGAACACCTAATTTCTCTCTACTATGGTATTCTTCTTTTAAAAATGTAGCATCCTACGGGATAGAGGAGGATACAAACCAAGAAGAGGGTTGACTATGATCTGAACTTCAGTAACAAGGGAATTGAGGTGTATTGATTGTAGCCCCATAAAAATTTTGTATTTTCTGATGGCTCCAAATTCCTTTCTGGATGTCAGGTACTATGTGGCATTTCTTGGCTAGAGTATTAAGTTGTTGGCCTAAGATCCTTCAGCAGTACCGTCTTCTCTGGTGAGGTGATCAGCCATGTTAAAAGTACATGTTGAAATAAAAATAGAACAAGATCAAAGAGGCTACTTTGTAGAATCACTTTGACTAGCAATAACCTGAGTGAGGTAGAAATAAATGTTTGTTAATTTGAAACACTGTGGTTTGTGGGTTGATAGCATAGCACAGGCCTAGCTATTCAGAGTATGTTAACTTCTCCCTGTGTAAAGCATTCATTAATTTTTCTATATAATATTTACAAAGCAAGATTATGGTAATTTATAGAAGGGCATGAGAATTGGGGCCAACATACACTGAGTTTTAATGAGAACATACTCTTCATCTCCAGTTTGAGCTCAGCTGTTTGCAAATGTGCATAGAATAGAACTGGGATTTTCTCTCTTCCCAGATCAATAAAATCCTAATGTGTTGACCTTTCTGTTCTACTTCAAAGTATTGGGTTTTTTATTATTATTATTATTCTTGTTTTTCATTTGCTTTTCCTTTGCTCTAATACTCTGGCAGAGGAAGCTTGCCATATGTTTTATGAATTAACCAATAAATTCATTCATCAGGACCATTGTTTGTTCATTATAGCCAATTTTCATGAAGCCATTAGGGTAGGACCAAGGGAATAATAAACATGAATCTCAATTATGCTGCCTTGCCCAACCACCTCTCTGTTTGGATAGTTTCATGACAAAAGGTTGTTATTTGTTCCTCTCTTTGAAATGGCTGACTTAGCTTTCACACAGGAGCAAATTCAGGAGTTTAATTTTCTAAGAAAAGAAACTGAAACTTCTCAAATGGATTATTTTGTGTCTCATTAGCATAAATTATCTAGAGGAGGAAGTATGATAGGCCTTCAAATGGGTTACTGCATACAGCGAACAGCTGGGAACAAGCTCTGCTCCAAGCAAACAAATGAAAATAGCAAAGGGCCTTTAACCTGGAAGCTTAGACAAAGAGAATGAGGTTGAGGGTGATGAGGGAGGTCACAGAGACCAAATCCAGTGGAGCAGTGTAGGCACCTCTCCTTCTCAACTGGGTTTCAGCACCTGGTAATCACCCTCCCTTTTTTCCTTCCTTCTCTCTCTCCCTTCTTTCCTCCCTCCCCCTCTCCTTCCCCTCCTCCCTCCATCTCTACCTCCATTCCACCCTTCCTCTCTCCCTCCCTTCCTTCTTTTCTTTCTCCCTCTTTCCCTTCATCCCTTCTTCTTTCCCTCCATTCTTCCCTCCCTCCCATCTTCCTTCCCTCCCTTTCTTCCTTCTTTTGATTTTCTGGTGAAGAAATACTAATATTTCTTATAAAAACCTAGGCAAAGAATGCCCAACAAAGGGCAAACATTTCATTCTTTAAAAGTCAGTCCCTCTTAAAATGATTTGCTACCAACCTTGGATCATAAAGAATCATAGAAGGATACAGTTTTTCATAAATAGTGAATTCCTTCTACAAACCTTTCATTCATTTATTTATTCACTCTACAAGCATTTATTGACTATCGACTATGTGCCAGGAGTTCGGCCAGTGCTCACGGTAAACATGAAATGTGACATACTTATTTCCTAAACATCTCTTACTCTGTTGGGTTTATCATTAGAATTTAAAAGCTTCTAGGGAGCAAAACATGGTTATGAGATATCTTTCTGGTAATGATGTGTGTCCCTCTGGTTACAGATGGAGAGTACTGTAAAGCATCACAGAGAAAGTAATAGTGGAGGAGGATAAAAATGCTACCCAGATCAATACCACCTACTCATCAGCTTTGTTGCTGTTTTCCTGACTCTTTGTTCCCTTTGTGCACATTGAACATGAAATTTAGGGAGAGGTGAGAGTGACACAAAAGTTTTTCAGGCACAGTAGAGTGGTGGTGATATTCTTAACAAATGCAGGAATACAGGAGGAAAAGCAGACAATGGGTCATACCAAATCCATGTTGTGAGCTCCTATGCCCTATCTAGGAGATCTGGGAGAGGTAGTAGACTTTTTTTCTTTTTTAAAATCTGGAACAATGGTGTGTGTGTTTGTATAATTATTGCATGTGTCGGACACTGTCATCTGCTGGGGACATAGGAACAAATAAGCATATGGATTAAGGCTCATGTGTTGTTACTACACAAATGACTTTCCTATACCTTCTTAATGGGCTTTAAGCAGGAAGCAGTGAGTGTGCTTAAATTGAACAGAGTTTAATAAAGGGACTATCTACAAAGAAGCTCACAGGGTAAAAGCAAACCAAGCTGAGCAGTATCCCAGAGCTAAGTATAGTAGGAAGTCATTACCAAGAGGACAGAATGGTTAACCATCTAAAGTAAGTAGAAAGTCCTGTGGAGACAGGCATCTCACAGGAATCATGGCCTTTAATAGGGCAAACATGACCCATGGAGTCTTCCCAGAGAAGGAGCCCAACTTTTGCTCCTGCCTCAATTAGCCCAACCAGAAACCCACATATGAAGAAGCCCTTTAATAGAAGCCTTCCAGTGTGGGATCAAGTGGGGTCAGAAGTTGGGGAGTGGATCTAAATAGATGAACAAAAGCTGTCTATCACACATACATTAACACATGATCTTCACTATAGCCTGATAATGATAATATTGGTAACAACTAAGCTGAACTGGGCACTTATCAGGCAGGTGTCAGGCAGTGTATCAGTGCTTTCTATCTCTCAATATTCCTAGCAGCCTTCTGAGGTGGGCACTGTAATCCACACTTCTATCAAAGAAGATATGGAGAATTGGAGATATCAATTTTATCTTTCACCCTGCTAAAGTGGCAATATGACCAAAGGAGTCTGTTGCCAGCACCATAGTGGTTTGCTGCCTGCCCATTTTCCTTACAGAGAAACTGACATTTAGAACGTTTGAGGGATGGAGTCAAATCATGGCTGTGAGATAGCAAGCCTGTGATGAACTCAGGTTTCTCTCTAAGTCTTCTACTTTTGTCATGACATCTTGCAGTTTTGAGGGAAGGGGAAGAGACAGGACTATGGAAACACCAAAGCAGTTTGACCAGAAATAAGTGTAGAGACCATTTTCTTCAGGCTAAGGAAGAAGCATGAACAAAATTGTGGAGATGAAAAGAGGAGTCTAATCAGACTAGAGTCAGAATTGTGGTGAAGGAACTGCTGGACACAGCATTTAAGAGATCAAGGGAAGAAACGATGCCAGAGAAGCCAGCACCATAAAAGGAAGAGGAGGATTTAAAGAAGAGAGAACTAGAAAAGGCTGGAAAGGATTAAGTCACCCAGTAGGAAAATAATAACAGGGATGGCAACAGCAGTTGTCTGACTTCAAAAGTAGTGCTCTTTCTAGGAAAAAGCACAACTTTTGTTTATGTACCCCCTTTACTCCACATCAGCAGAACTATAGTTTTCTAGAATTCCATACCCTTCACTGAGTATCAACAGGAGTGTTAAGAGGCTAGGTTCTCAGTTGCCTGATGAAATATTCTATTTTCCTACACACCTTTATCTAATTCCCTTATTCCTACCTTATCTTTCATCCTACTTTTCTTTCTTAATTGTGTTTGAAATATATTCAGTTCCTATGGACATGATATCCATCTTAGTCCATTTGAACTGCTATGACAAAGTACCATGGACTGGGTAATTTATAAACAATAGTTTATTGTCCAAGATCAAAGTGCTGGCATCTCTGAAGAGAGCGGCTCTTGGTTTCCAACTGACGTCTTGAACGTTGCCTCCTCTGAAGAGGAAGAACCCTACATCCTCACGTGGTAGAAGGCAGAAGGGCAAAAAAGCCAAACTCCCTCTCTTACGTTCTTTTGTAATGGTATCAATTCATGCAAGAGAACAGAGCCTTAGGGCCTAATCTCTCCAAATGCCTCACTTCCAAACATTCTTGCATTGGAGATTAAGTTCCCTACACATGAATTTTGAGACCCTCCTTCAGATCATAGCAATATCTATTCCTTTAGCATATGTGTGTGTATATATATATGGTTCCTAGTACTATGCTAGGTATTGTATCTACATGCTGGAGATATAGCAGTGAGCAAAACAGAGAGGAATCCCTGCCTTAAAAAAAATGAAATAAATTTGAGTCTTTCACCTGGTGGTAAGTGCTATGGAGGTAGAAATTTTAAACAGAGAAGTCAGCAGATGATGTTTGAGAAAGGCCTAGTGGCTGGGACAAAGGGCCATAAGAATCTGGTGGAAGAAATATCACTTAGGTACCAGTAGAAGCAAAGGCATGAGGACTCTCTTTTATTCTAAGTGAAATGGTAAGCCATTGGAATTTTTCCCTAGAGAAAGTAAATGACTCAAAGCAAGCTGTAAAAGGCTGGCGCTGGCTGCAGTGAGAATGGGAAATGGGTGTGAAGCCAGAAGCAACAAACAGATTAGGAGACTGTTGCAGTAATGTGGGGGAGAGATTCTGGAAACTGTTGGATGTGGTAAAAAGGTCAGCTCCTGTACGTATTTTGAAAACAAAGCCAACAAGATTTCCTACTGGATAGGATGTAAGACAGAGAGAAAGAGGAATCATAGACGAGGTCAGGAAACTGGAAGGATGAAGTAGCTATTTTCTGAGTTGGTGAAGACCAAGGCAAGGGCTATTGGTTTTGAGCACGATGGGTCTGAGATGCCCACTAAACATCCCAAGACAGATGTAGAGTAGGCAGTTACACATGGGAGTTTCTGGTTCAGGGGGAAAAGTCCTGGCTGGAATGATAAATGTGGAACTCACAGCTGGTAAGTGTTATTTAAAACCATGAGGCTTCTAAGAGGGTGTATTTAGTGAAGTGCTGACTTGGATGCCCTCCGACTTCAGAGGGAATGTACATGAGTGAACCAAGGTGGGGGAAAGAGACAAGAGGGAGTAGTTTGAACACTAATCTTGCCTAGAGATTACACCGCCTCTCGGATCCAGTCAATTTCTGCCATGCAAAATACATAGTCTGATCAGTGGCATTGGGACTCCCCAACAAAGTGTGTTTTGAGCCCATAAGTCAGTGATGTCTGCCCAGTAAGTTGGAATCTAGAAATTTGATTTGGGTTTTATTCTTCATCCCTTTAGTGCTATTCAGTCAGTTTATCTTCAACTGATATGCTCAGGATATTCACAGTCCTAGACCTTGATTTTGTGGGCCTGGATTCTTCTTTTATTCATAAATATGGGCTTCACCTTCTGGAAGACCACTGGTATACTGGAACTGACTACTACTGGCTCATGGGAACCATTTTTAGATTTTCAGGATTTTTGCAAGCTGTATGACAAACAGAACCATTTTTTAAATTAAATTAGATAAGCATATGTGTCATATTAAAACAAGTTCATAAATATTTAAAACATATCACTTACTATATTACTACATATTATTGTTGTATGTACTCTTGAGGGTTTTTAAGCCCATTTTTTATCTGTACTCTGAAAATACTACATAGTGATGTCTTTTTTCCAAACTCTGCTTTAAGAGACTTCAAGTCATATGAATAGCCATACGAAAGTATTTACACCATGGAAATTGTCAAGCAATACAAATCAGACCTAATTTCCTTGGAGAGTCCGTTTTAAGTCTTTCCCAGGACACTGTTTAGCATCGTCATCCTTTGGCCTGCCTCACAACTAGCTGATAGAAACCAAACATGACCATGACAGACCATCACATAGAGATGAGTACAGACCTACGCTTCCCTAATTCCTGATAGAATATTAACTTGGTTATGTTTTTTAAAATAATTCTAAGCAATTGCTGAATATTTTCAGAGAGTGACTTCCAAGCCACCACACTTACAATCTTCACTTCTTGCTTTTCCATCAGCAATGACAGATATCAATGGGCTATGCCACAGGAAGTCAGCAGAACCATGCCCCAAGGATGTCTCTGGAAAACAGTTTGACATTATGAATCAGTGTTTCCTGACTTCCACTCAACAAGAAAATATGGATTGAAATACAATTGAAAAGAGCATATAGTTTTCCCCAGAGTTCAAGGAGCATGTAACGAGAAATAATATAAAAGTTGGGTAGTTGGAAAAAAATTCCATTTTTAAAAAAATGGTGTGCCTTTGTGATAGATCATTCCTCTGCCATCCAGGATTCAGGTGGGATAGAAGACGGCTCTCATGTAGGTAAAACCAAATGAGGCTCACTTTCCCCTGCCAGATTTCCTGAAGCTAACCTTTTTCCTTCCTTTTTACATGCCCTCCCCACAAAGAGAGCTGGTAAAAAAAAGTATCTGTTACAATGACCTGGGCTTTATCATTCATGGCAAATCTCTCTAAATTATAGGCTTTTCCTCATAGAGACCATTTACGGGGGGCATAATGCAAGGCTGTGTTCAACCATGCCACTCTTTGAACTAGCTGTACCATGTTATTACCACACTAAACTGGAGTGGCCAGTTTTTCTATAAATAAAAATCCTCCTCACTGGGTAGATGAAAATCCTTAGTCGCAGTTCCTGCATTATTGATTTTCTGGTTTCCAGCTTCTCTGCTGGGAATGACTTTTGAGTTGTTTTGAAAAGAGAAGCCTTGTAAACACTTGACTGTTGCTGGACTCAAGAAAAATCCGATTAGCAGGGAATCAATAACATTATTACTCAGCTGGGTTCCTTGTAATTCTTCCATCTCTGGGCCAGGTGTGTGGATGGGGGTGAGGAGGTTTCAAAGAGATGGTCCCTTCTTCCTGGATTGCAGTTGTTTCTTTGCAGCAGACCTTTAATTTTTACATGTTGAAGTGGAGCTAATAATGACAGTTTGAACACAATTGGCCTTCTCTCTGTGAAAGAGAACAAAGCAGAGATGATCAGTTTTGCTAAGGTGGTTAGAAGTTTAATCAGCCACTGTGGGAGACAGCCCATCACCCACAGGGAACGAAGTCCAGGAACTCACTAGGTGCTAGATGGCTCTTCACAGGGTATTGCACGTCCATACCCGTGTCACATCTTCAGGGAAGTGGTTTTGCTGTTACTATTTGTCTTTTTTTCTCTTCCTTTTCTATAAAATTCTGTAAGAGATGTATCCAAGGTAATAAAAGGTAGGACATCTTATAAAAAGCTCAGATGCTATCTGATTTCCTTTAGGGTCATTTCCTGGGTTTCTACAGCTACTTGACCTTGCAAATGACTTTCTGGCCAAAATCCCCTTGATAGAACTGGGTGCATCCAAAGTGAAATCACATGTGGGTCACAGCTGACTTCTAATCTTTCACATCAATTCTGATAATGGTTTCCTTTGAACTTCCCTCAGTTGTCTTACTGAATTAACCTGGCTACCCTTGCCTCAGGGGTTTGTTGAACATGTTGCCCTAAACCAAACTTCTCATTGTTGAGCTCCACCTGCTTCCTAACATTCTCTACTCTTGCTGGGGTGGGCCTACTTGACAGCAGTAAGTGGTCAATGATGACCAAGTCCCTTGACATATGTCCAGGTGTTTGGCTTTTTACCTGTTAACAGCCTGGTTGTCAGCCCTCCACACATCTGAATCATAGAGAGATTTTGAGAAATATTTATACCTGGCCCCCATGCCTAAGAATTTTGGATTTAGTTGGTCTTTTGTGGCATTGACAGTTTTTAATGTAAGGTCCTTTTTCATAGGCTGAACTATGTCTCCCTAAAATTCATATGTTAAAATCCTAACCCCCCATCAATAACTGAGAATGTGACTGTATTTAGAGATAGCAACTTTAAAGAGGTAGTTAAATTAAAATAAGGTAACTAAGGTAGGCCTTAATCAATATTACTAGAATTCTTATAAAAAGAGGAAATAAAGACATAAAGATACACAGAAGATAAACCACATGAAGATACAGCAGAAGATGACTGTCTATAAGCCAAGGAGGGAAGCCTCAGATGAAAGAGTAATGACCCCCCTACTTTGATCTCAGATCCCTATTTTCTGTAACTGTAGAAAAAAAATCAAGTTTTGTTTAAGCCTTAGTCTGTGGCATTTGTTATTTCTGCCCTACTAAACTGATAAAGAAAAGTAGATTCAGTTAAGTAACCAGAAGTGAAAAATACCAATCTAGAAGTTCTCAAAATTTTAGCATTCATTAAATCACTTTGTAGATAATTTGATCTCTCAGAGTCTCTCTCTCTCTCTCTCTCTCTCTCTCTCTCTCTCTCTCTCTCATATTTGGTACCAGAGATTGTGCCCAGGGCAATTAACCAATGAGCCATATCCCCTGTCCTTTATATTTTTTATTGAAACAGGGTCTTGTTTAGTTGCTTAGGGCTTTGCTAGGTTGTTGAGGCTGCCTTTGAACTTGTGATCCTCTTGCCTCAGCCTCCTGAGTCACTGGGATTACAGGTATGTGTCACCACACCTGCTGTTTCACATTTGCAGAGTATTTTGCAGTGTGCCCAGAAGACATGTGTGACACCCTCACATGAGTACTTTATTCCTCTGAGGCTAATTACACTGGAACTTTAAAATCCATTCTTCCCAAAATCTATTTCTTTGTTTCTGGATTGGATGATGCATGAAAACTTCACTTATGAAAGTTCCTGCCCTTTGCTTAACTTGACAAACTCATCCTTGCAATCACCCTAAAGAGAAGACAGCCTTGATTTATCCAGTCCACCTTAGTGAATTTCCTGTCAGTCATCTGTAGGACCCCAATGGATGAGACACTGTGAGGCATGGATTAACAAAAGCAATAAATTATTGTAGAGTCCATCAGAAATTGAAAAATGAATTCTGCACAGAATATGTTACTTCTTACTACCTTTACACTTTTGTGTATGCTGTGCCTTCTCCTGGGCTGCAGGACCCCACTCTTCACCTAACTTGGACTTTTAGATTCAGTTCAAAGGCTTATTCTGAACTGAATTTAGGCCTTCGCAGAATCCATAAGTGTATTTTTTCCTTCCTTTGCTTTAAAATTCAGTGGCTATTGATTTAGTAATCCTGTCAATGAGAGCCAACCTTTAGAGAGCCCTGTGCAAAGTGCATCCACATAGATAATCTCATTTAAACATCACAAGAGTCAGAGTCACAGGGGCCAGGAGGAAGGAAGGGAGGGTTAAACACTAAACATTTCAGCTCTACCTGGAACCAGTCATATCAGAACATCTGGAGGTAATTCCTCAGAATTAGCCTGTTTTGAGTCCTCTTGTGATTTTAATGTGTGGCCCAACCTGAAAATCAAAGGGTCCACATCTATGGCATAAACTATTTCTGATTGAATGAACTCTTACAACCTGAAGGAGATTTAAAAATAGCTCAGAAAGTTCTCCAATGTTGGTGTCTCCTTTCCCATCCTAACCCATCTTTCTACTCTCAATTTCTCAATTTTCCTCTATAGTTTAGGATCCACTGTTCTTCCACCTGCTGTCTAGACTAAAACATTTTCTGTTTCCTTTCAGAGCCTCTGATTTGCTTCTCCAATTACCATTAAGCTTGGCAAAACAAAAATGAAAGCTATTCTTAAACCAGCTCTTGGGGAATCTCAATACAACCCAACACTAGTATTGTTACTACCTCTTCAAAGAGAGTAGAGTCCTGGAGGGGACAGTCTTGTCTTATAGTTTTTATCTTTGGTTACACTCATTCAACAAATGAGATAATATTACTTGCTCAGTAAGGAGGATGGGGGCATAGATGATGCAGGGACTTGATCTTGGAATAATGATCTTGGAATTTCTCTGCAGGGTACCCTTGACACATTCTATACTGGGGAGTTAGTCACACGTTCAAAAGAGCATTTGCAAAAAAATAATGGCTGCTGTTGAATTCAAGGGAACAGGAATTAGGAGACTATGGGAAGCAAAGTTTGAGGTTTTAGGGAAACAGATGAGAAAATATTTTAGAAGTAGCACCAACGAGATAGCTTAAGATAGTATATCACTCACTGCTCTGTGTTGTTGCTCATAAAATTACTGCTATTACTCTGTAGGGGTATCTCTGTGTTTTTAAAATGCTATAAAATACAAGCATTTAACATTTTCTCAAGGGCACAATTTAATCACTTACCAACCTTGCTTTCCTTTAAAACTTAAACACAAGCTTGGCTGTGGAGGAATGGGAGTGAAGAGCCAAAGATAATTGTCCTTTTATATAATTACTTTGGCTTTCCACTTACATTTTTGTTCAAGAATCATTTTTTTTTCCTGATCACCTTTGGTTTCTCATATAAGTGTTCAACTAACACAAAAATGTTTCATATCCAACAAACAGTAAGTCAGCTGGAAGCAAAAACAAAAATTAAAATAAGTCCTAAGCTCTTTTTATAGATAATTCTGCATGTGATCATTATACTTTAAGTTCTTAAAAGTTATTAAATCAACCAACATGGACAAGTTAAAATGTAGTGGAACTTCTAAGGACTACACCCCCATTTCACTCATAAGTTACTGCTTGGGGTTCCCCCTACCTCCTTTTCCAGTGGAATCTTAGAGGAGTCCACACAGAGACCATGGAAGCCATTGATATGTTATAGCACACATAGTCCAGCCCTAACTCACACCCATAGTCTTTATCCAATTTTAATCTCTCTCCGTCGATTTTCAAAAGTGTCCTGATTTAGAGAATGAGTTATTTGATCATCCTAGCTCTGAAGGAGAGAGCAAAAGCTTGTACTGTGGATGGGACAACATTCTTCAAAATAAATCAGTTCACTTTTTCTTTCCCTCTTGACACTCTGGGTGAGTGGCAGGTCTTTCAAGTCCTTATTATAGATTATGGGAGCAATAGAAGAGATAAATGAAGTCTACCATGAATATCAATGGGGACAGATAAAATATATTGATGGAAACTAGGACATTCTTCCTGATATCTAGATTTTAACATCTTATTGGCAAAAAATAGATTAAAAACTGCTTGAAAAATTCCAGCAAACCAATGATAAAAGTCATGATCATTAAGGAGCCAATGACACTGGAAAGCCAAGTTGGGTGGACTCCAAGCAGGGGGCAGCCTGGTGAGAGGCAGGACTCTGCCCTCAGTGTGGGTGGGTTGACGTCACCACCATTCCTCCTCTGGAGCTGACAACTGCATCATTCTTGGGCAACTGGATTAACCTCTCTGTCCCTTGCTTTTCCAAACTGGAAAATGAGAAGAATCAAACCACATCACTAACCAAGACATGGCTTTTATTTTTACAAATGAAAGTCTTATTTCAGGATTTATTTATTTTTTTCTTAGTTAGAAACTTCTGAAAGAGAGGAAGTAAACCTGTGTCCCTACTGGATTTGTGAACTATTTTCTTAGACTAAGTTAAAGAACTCCAAAATTGTGTTGTATGCAATTTTTATCTTAAAAATCTACAATTTAGTGCTGGGGTATGGTAGTGGAGCATGTGCTTAGCATGCATGAAGCTCTGGGTTTGATTCCCAGCCCCCCCCCAAAATAAATTAATTAAAATAAATTAAAAATTTTAAAATCCATGATTTTCATTTAGGTGACATATGAACACCTTCACAAACTGGATGAAATTGATGCTTATTTTTGTGTCTTCACAAATTCGTCCAAATAAGATAAAAAATCTTTTTGTGTCCCTGAAAGTAGAAGTCTAGATTCATTTTTAGAATGTTTATATAAACACAGACGACATTTGAGGAACTGACTGGTTTCAAATCCCAGAAGTCAGCAAAATGAAAAAAAAAATACTGTTTATTTTTAAAGGCAAGCATAATAGATTTCTAAGTCAGTCTGTTATGGGTGCCAGTGTTCCTAGACCAAAGTCAGAGAATATTTGAACATAAAAAATGAATATTTTTTTAACCTTCTTTTCTAAGGCACTAGATCTTCTTACTCCTCTCCCCAGTTATACCAGTCAAGATAGAGATGTGTGGTCCAGAGCCTTGCTACCTAAAGTAGTCAAAATAAAATCTTATAGCACGGACACTGCCTGGGAGAAGCACACTCTCAGGCCAATGCTCCAGAACTGCTGCGTCAGACCCTGCATTTTAACAAGCTCTCCTGGTGGTTTTTATGCACAGTCAAGTTCAAGGAGCACTGGATTAGAGAACGCTTGGCTAGACATAGGAGAGATCATAACACAATTCAGTCAAATAGAGGAGCAGGTAGAATTAAACTGCCTTGTGCTTTGCCTCCAAATGGAAAAACTAACAGGCGTCTACTAAGGCCCCTTTTCTTTCCCTTATGCACACACTGACACCATTCTCTGTCTTTTCTTACTGCTTGCTCTCAGTATTATTTCATGTTATCTGCATGATGGTGACGTGATCATGCTTAAACTTTGCAAATGCTATTACTTTTCAAATGTTCAAATTTTCTCTAACGTTACTTCACTTTCAACCCTACAAATGTCCTATTTACACGGCCCATATCTGTTTCCTTTTCTTTGAGACTCTTTCCTTTACCAAAGCAGACATAAGATGAAGGAGAAGAATGGTTTGGCTTGCGAATGTACTGATTCCGGGAGTGCAGCCATGGACCAGTGCCAGCTAGAATTGGGTGAATGATACCAGGGGTAAAGTGGAACCCAAGATCTTCATCAACAAAAGCAGGGGCATAGCTTTAGTCATGGGTAATGGAGAAATCTTTGGCAGCATGAACCACAGCTGATGGAAATATTTGTTTTAATTTTCTTTGAGGGCTGAAACATGGCACACTCTTGGCTAATAGCACTTTCCAGAAAAATCATCAATGGAAGAAGATAGTTAGAATATTTTCTTTTCTAAGGGCATTTCCACTAATGCATCACAAAGCTTCCCAATTAAAATTAGGATAAAGAATGTGGATGATTCTTGATTGGAGAAGACAGAGGAAAACTTCATGTGGGGACAGGGTAGAAAGAACAAAAGCTTTAGGATCAGATAGACATACTGGAGTTCAAATCCCACATCTGCCACTTATAAACTTTGAACTTGACCAAATGACTTGAACTCCCTGAGCCTCAGGTTTTTCATATGTAAAATGAGAATAATGATATTTATCTTGAAGAATTATTTTAGAGAACTAAATGGAATAATGAAGTTATGGACTGTAGCAGAGGACCTGGCGTGTAATCACTCAATGAATGGCAAATATGTGCCTTTTGCCTTATTCTGAGTTAGTGGCAGGATTACTTCCTATGACTGGCTATATAACCTGAGAGATAGTGGAAGCCAAGTTCATAATTTTATGTACTCATAGAAGAATTATAAACAGATGCATGGTTGTTATTTTGAGTGAGCTATACTACTGTGCTAAAGGACAAGGCTGATTAGTTTGAATAAATATTAAGCCTAGTATGATTTCGGAATTCCTCTGTAGCCTCCAAAAAGAGAAAACCTATAGCAATCTTCAAATGTTTTTCAGTATTTAGGAGTGACTCTTTCTCTTCACTGTCTTGTTTTTGACAACTATGTAAAAAGTATTTCTAAAAAAGACAATATTACTGAAAGCTACTGAATGTCACTGATTTTCATCGTTCACTTTTTCATTCAGGCATTAATTCAATATTTGACTCCCTGCTGTGCCAGATACTGAGTCAGGGGCCAAGAGCACAGCAGTCAACAACAAATACACACACACACACACACAAATTTTGGTAAGAATGCCCAAGAAATGGGATTATATATTATAACAATAGAGAGTCACGTGCTGCACAGCAATGTTTCAATCCAAGAGGGGCTACATGTGTGATAGTAGCCCCACATAGCCTAGGTTGTAGTAGGCAAGGTTTATGTAAGTCCACATTGTTCAGACATTAACAATGAAATGGCCTAATGACTTATTCCTTAGGTTGTAACCCTTCCAAGCAGATGCAGGACTGTAGTACTTTCCTCCTAATTTCTATCTTGACACAAAGCAGTCCTCTCCTCACTCCCTTTTTACACAAGATTGTATTGTGCCTTTTTCTCATCCTTTGAAAATTTATAGCTTTCCAGGAAGTTTTTTTTTCTTTTATTTGGGATGTTAAATATCATTTGGCTTATTGCTATTAAATCTCTTTCCAACTTTTCTTCTATAATGGGATTCTAACTGGCTAATTTGTATTTTATGGAATTATTTTTTGTAAGAATCATGACTAAATTCTAGCTACTTTATTCTTACTTACAGCAGGTTTACTGGATTGCAAATCTTCAGAAAATGGAGAAACAGAGCAGAACCACAATCACGGACAAAGAAGACTTTGTTTACAGATGCCCTAGGCCCATTCATAGGCAGTTTGCTTCACCAAGGTATGGGTACTTGTGGATGACAGAAAACGTTGTGGTAGATGATAACTCCATTTGCTCATTTCTATGTCTGCACACTCTGCAAGACTCCGATGAAGAGTTGGAATTTATTTCCCACCTCCTGAATCTGAACTGGATTTGTGGCTTGGGTTAACTAACAGAATAAAGAGAAAATGAGTTTTATTCCAGTTTTGCATCTCGACTTCAAGAGGGTTTGTGCAAATGTTATGAAAATTATTTAGAGTATCCTGCTGGTATATGGATACCTATGGTCTAGTTAGCTCGATCACCTAGCCTACAGACACATGAGAGAGTCCATCCCAGACCAGTTCCAGTAACAACCCCACTGATGATAATAAGCCTGATGGAAGGATGGATTGCATAAGCAGAATCTTGTTTTAGAAGACTATGTAAGAAGGATGATAATAAGCCTGATGGAAGGTGGATTAGATAAGCAAAATCACATAGCTGAAGTAGTTTGTTATGTAGCAATAACTAATGATTATAAATATATTTGAATGATTTCATATTTTTTAGGTGATACCACTTTTATTTTCCACCATCTCCTTTCAGTATGAATTCCACCCTTAGGAAAAAAAAAATTCTTATTTTATCCTTTGATTGGCAAGAACATCCTAAGGTATTGATGTCCTGATGAATGTTTTATAATAAAGATTTTAGGAAAAACTGTGTGTGTGTGTGTGTGTGTGTTTACATACATATATATGTTTATTATAAATTTTATATATAAAAATAATGTGTAGTACATAAGTCACAAATAATAAAATATGCAATATTCTTATGAATTTTATATCCATTCCATTCTCACACAACTATTTTAGTAAGTTTTTCAGAACTTATTATGCATAGCCCACTTCCTGTTGCAAATACCACCAATATTTGACAAATGAAATTTCACCCCAATCTGATACCACTCCCAGTAAATTTTTGCCACTAAAGGTGATATATAATTTACTGTTGAGAAATTTCTTAACTTGTTCAAAATTGCATTCATTAAATTGTAACTCCTTTTGGCTTCAATATTAGATATAATGCAGCATTTCATTTAATTTGAATTATTAGCATTTTCTCCATCATATTCTTTAGCCTAAACAACAACAGTATAATAAATCAAGCCTTGATTTTCAATGCTGCCTATTTCAATGGTGGAACATTTCCACTGTGACCATTTTCAACCTACTAGTACATCGTAACTGAACATGGGCCTAGAAGAGAAACACAGAAGCAACCATCATACGATATTTCTATCATGCTGATACAATGGAGATAAATAACCTCAAGAATATAGGTAATATTTAAATATAGTAAAATGCTGAGAACTAATAAGTTTTTAGAGTCTATGACTTTTGTTTTTAACATAATTTATTGAATTATACGTTTATATAATTAATTTTTAAATGACAGGCACGTTGAACAAATGGCTTGTTAAATTCTTACAAATATTAACAAAGAGATGAACTGGTTTCAGTCCAGCCCTGCTGAAGAATGCTGGAAATACTTAATGGTTCTAATTATAACAAGAGCTCCCATTCATCTAGTGCTCACTAGATTCCAGTCATTGTTCTAAGTATTTTACTGATGTGACATGGAGGAGTTGACAGGAAAGATGAAATCTAGATAGTGTAAGCTTAGATACAGAAGCAATATTCAGCAGTGATGGTGAAACAGTAGTCTAGAAACATTTGGTGATTTTGAGAAGATGCAATTTTTCAAAACTGGATGTGAAACATAATTTGTAACCTCAAGAGAGCTCACAAGGGAAATTACATCCATGGAAGTAAATTTGCTCATTGCTTGAACACAACTCCAGATTTCTACACAGAATGGATTCCATGGCAACAGTATAGGTGGACCATAGATTGTGGCCTAATCTAGAACTTGAACTGGCATACGAAGCAGTTTTCATATATATATATATATGTTTCAGGTCAATAAAAATAGCAGTTTTCCAATGTAGTTTACATTCATGCTGCTTAAGTTTGAGAAAGCATCAACTTTGTTGAGATTATTATGTTATTTTATTAATAGAGCTGTGGGATCACTGGAGATTTGGGGGCCAATCACCCATTTCTTAAGTTGTAACTCCTTTTGGCTTCAATATCAGATATGACACAGCATTTAATGTATACCACCAAACTCTTGGTATCACTGGAACAAAGGTGTGACCACCTTCCCCATGACTCCAAGTATGTGGCAGAAATGAGAAAATAGTGCAGATAATACAACCTCCCCAATACCTTACCTGTCTCCTTTCTCTTTGCATAGTCTTGGTTTCCTGTGAATGAATCTTTCCAAAGTCTTTGGTGAAACAAAAGTTACTCAAAGCAGTGCAATGGGTGTGATTTAGCTTCCACAAAACAGGCTATTTGGGTGTTCTCAGGTTTGTTGCTTTTTTGGCTTGTGCTCTCTTTCAAAAATGGTTTCAATTTGTTCTGAAAGAAAATTGGTGACACAGGCATTCAGGAGACTCTGGAACACCTAACACTATGACTCAGTTCCTTGTGTTCAACTCTGAGAAGCCTCAGGGGACATGATTAGCCACAAGTGAGAAATACCACTGAGGGTTTGTTTGGTGTGGGCAAATGTGCCAGAAAATGACATTTAAAACTAATTTATACATTGCCGTTGTGCATTACTAAGGTAAAACTCATCAGTCAGATGTAAGAAATTTGGGAAATCAATTAACATACAATTGTCAAGCTCCTACCATATGAAAATCGTTGTGGTAAATCTTGAGATGAATAAGAGTATGTAAAATCCCTGAACCTGCTTTGAGAGATGTTGCAAACTAACTGGAGAGAAAAGAAGTGGTTACCTAAATATAGAATAAATAAGTAAATAAATAAATAACACAGAAGAGGATGATACTGTTCAGGTTAAGCGTTGGTGGCTTGGGAACAACATCCTTGAGAAGAACTGAGAAGTGCTTTGATGGGTGATAAGTGCATGAAGTACAGAAGGAGAATTTGGCTCTAGGGTTAATGTAGGAAAGTTTGAACTCTATCTGGGAGGCAATGGAAAGCCACCGAACAGTCAACTTACAGAAATACTGAAGTAATAGTTGCTACAGAAAAGGTCAGTAGCAACAGACAGAGTTGCAGTGAGGATACTCTTGCAGT
Organism: Marmota marmota marmota; assembly: GCF_001458135.2. Taxonomy (NCBI): domain Eukaryota; kingdom Metazoa; phylum Chordata; class Mammalia; order Rodentia; family Sciuridae; genus Marmota; species Marmota marmota. The sequence continues at coordinate 4,785,821 of NW_025999842.1, read as the reverse complement.
ATGAACTGAATTTGATGTTTGGTTCTACCATTTATTAGTCAAATGACCCTTAGCAAGTTACTCATATCTCTAAACTTCAGTGTTTCACCCCAACAACAACAATAAATATTAACAGCATCTTTCTTATTCGATTTTTTTTTTTTTGGGTGACAAGTAAGTGAAATACAAAGGTAGAACACTTAGAATAGTGCCTGAGCCAGAAAAAGTTATAACAAAAATAAGGATCATAATTATATTCTTGGCAGCAGAGATTTGAACCAAGTAGTAAGAGTGGCAATGAAATTGTATGGGAGGAAAAGTACAGAATTTTCAAGAGTCCAGACATAGCAAGCCAAAGAGGGAACAATATCAAAGTGGATTCAGGCTTAAAGCCTAAAAAACAGATGCTACCACTAGGGTGCATGGAAAATCGGCCAGGCAGGAGAAAAGCAAGTGATTTTTCCAGCATACTCACTGTCTATGTGTAGCGTCTTGTATTCTCCCTCATATCAGACACAGGAAAAGTCACAGAAAGATCTTGGGAATAGAACTGGTAGAGAGGGAAGTGTCGGCAGTGGGCAATATGGTGGAAGACTAGGATCACTGGGAGCCTGTCATAGTCATCTTGGTCAGTTCTGGAAGGTGAGGGATGTGGTGTTGGCAAGAAGGCAACTGAAGGTTATGGGCTGCAAACAAAATATCAAGGAAGTCAAATAGTTACCAAGGTTTCAGAGAGGAGTAAAGCTTTAGTGAACTAAGTTTTTCCAGAGGAATTAGAAAATGGGAATCCAAGGGAGTACAACAAAGGAAGATTCCATGTTGGAAAGTAGGGTGGAATCATGTCTGAGGAAAGAGAAAGAGAAATAAGATAGAAAAACAGATAATGAAATTAAGTATTAAAAATAGGAATTGAGTCATGGGATGCATGAGCCTAATATTGGAACTAGAATACATCAGCAGTTCAAGGCAAAAGAATTCTCTTTTCATTTTATAATATTGTACTATTTTTATTAAATATTCAATATGCTGAAAATATTTATAAAATATGTATAAGGTATAAGAAAAGTCACAGAGACATATCCAGGTTTTATGGAGTTATAAAGTTTACACAATTAATGGAGATTTCTTAAAAAACACAAACAAAACCAAAAACCCCCACAAATGCAAAATTAGATATAACAACAGTCATTTCTTTAGAATTGAAAAAAAATGTGACAAACCTTTAAAAAGGATAAAATTACTCCAAACTTTACAAAATGCAGAAAAATATATTTATTTAGTGGTTTATTTTTTCTTTATTTTTAGTTGCATAGTGGGAGAGAGATGCAGTCTTTTAGCCTTTTGACAGTTAGTTTACCCAGTAGAGAGAATATAGATAACAATATTTTAAAGTATAGTTACAAAAAGCTGGAAGAGTCAGATGCTGTGTCACACGCCAGTAATCCAAGCTACATAGGGGAGACTGAGGCAGGAGAATCACAAGTTCCAGGCTAGCTTGGGAAACTTAGCAAGACCCTGTCTCAAAATAAAAATAAAAAGGGCTAAGGTGTAGCTCAGTGGTAAAGGGTCCTTCAGTTGAATCCATAGCCCATAGAACTTAAAAAAAATAAAAAAGGAAAAAAAAAGAAAGAAAGAAAAAAAATAACAAATTAGTAAAAAGAATTTTAAATGTTTTCACCAAAAGGAAATGATAAGTGTTTGAGGTAGAGATAGCTATGCTTATCCTTAATTGAATATCATTTGATGTGTATATATATATATATATATATATATATATTAAAGCATCACATTGTAGTCCATAAATATGCACTATATATGTATACAGTATGTAGGTGTGTGTATACATATAAAATACTATATATATATATATGAAAAAAAAAATATATATATATATATATAATATGAAAATACATTTTAATTAATGTTTGTTCTAGCCCTGAGTATAAGTTTTCTGAGAGCAAGTGGTAAGGAGAAAAATGAATGAGGAGGAAATGGCAGGAGGTAGAACAGTCCCAGGAGCACTCTATGTGTCTGTCAATCAAATGGAGGAATGTAGAACCCTGCTGAGATTCGCTTACACCAGGCATTGGTTATGCCTAGAAATCCATCCTGTGCAGGACTAGTCATGCTGTGCATCTCTACTTACCTATTATGTTGGTGTTTAAGATAAAATGAAGGCAAAGAGCAGTGTAAGGCAGGAACTGCAAGGCAGGGGAGAAACTGGGACACAGATGGGCTTTGATGATGTGGTTAGATGGCACTAAAAACTGAAACACATTTTTATTTTAACAAGGATGTGTTTACATGTATTCATGCAATTAAAAATAAGAGATAAATAAACTTGGTAAGGAGGGGGAAATAAAGTAGTTTTGTTTGTTCTGATAAGAAAATATGTCTATCATTTATTTTTAAAAAAATTTAAACCTGATTAAAAGAACAGGATGAATAGTACTGATCAATTTGTGATAAAAGTAACACGCACATGAAACTACATATAAAACTGTTTCTAAAGTGTGTTACATCAGAGGAATGGTATTGGTACAGGAAAACACGTAAGATTTATTTAATCAGATATTTTTTCTTTTACTTTTTACAAGGAATATCTATTTTATTAAAATAGAAATTAATGCCTCAACCAGATACAGCAGTGAGTGAGACTGACTGAGCTGGAAAAACTCGAAGCTTTCCTAAGCAATATTTAATCAACTACAGCCTGTGTCTCAGTCGGTTCTGGCTTCTATAACAAAATAGCGGTTCTGGCTTCTATAACAAAATATCATAGACTGGGTGGTTTCTAAACAGAAGTTTAATTCTTACAGTTCTAAAGGTGGGGAAGTCCAAGATCAAGACACAAGCAGATTCAGTGTCTGAAGAGGACCTTCTTCTTGTGTGGCTCTCCTTTCTCTGTGGCCTAACCTTCCTGAAGGGACAAAGCAACTCTTTTATCAGCGCACTTATATCATTTATGAGGGCTCTGCCCTAATCACCCAGCCACCTCCCTGAGGCCCCATCTCCAAATGCCATCACACTGGGGAATAGCTTTCAACATAAAAATTTTGGGAGACATTCAGACCAAAGCAGCCTATAATTTTATTAGTCATCTTTAGTCAGCCCAGAAAATTAACATGTGCTAGTAGACTCCAGAGTTTCAAATTATCATAACTCAAGAGTGTGGCATGATACTAAAATTCTCCCCCAGGAAACACAAAATCCTCCTTGGGTTATTAAGAAAAGAAAAACACTGTATGAATGAAGGATTTTAAACTAAAGAGTGCTATAGAAATAGCAGAAATTGTTATTGCTTTAATAATTATTATCATATTTTATAATGAATGACTTATATTTAAAATGGTGAAAGATTCCAATTTTATAAAAGTCTGTTTAATCTGTTCTATGAAATTTTCATATAATATAAATGATTCCTTTCATCCAGTTTCCTATGATAGTTTTGTACATAGAAACCATTAAAAGCAATAGAAACCATTTTCTTAGGTAAAATTTACTTTAAGCAAAATGGTACAACCTATTCTTTACCTACAATTCTAGTGGTAGATGAAGAAAATAATATGTAATTATATATACATATTTAGATAGACATAAATATATAAATAAGAGCTTACTTTCAAATTTGACTATAAAATAATGAAAGTTTATAAATATGATTTATAAATTAAAATTATAAATAAAATCATTGAAAACATTTCTAAAATCCATCAATTATAAACAAACCCTCAACTAATCACTCAGTATTCCTCCTCTAAATCTTTTCTAAAAAGTTTCTTTTACACACACACACACACATACATACACACGCACATACAAACACATATTCAGCCACCATAAACACCCTGCATACATTTCTTTTCTAAGTTAAGATCATACGTTTGCTAATTCTTTATTTTTTCCCACCATTCTGAACATTTTCTTAAAATTGCATTATTTAGAGGACTTTGGTGGTTTGATCAACTGACCTAATTGAAAGGAGTTAATAAAGGGATATTTTATAAGTGTGTGGACATGATCAGGGAGGGCATCAATAAGGGATAGTAAGGTACCTGGGCATCATTTTTATTCCAGCCTGAAGGGCAAAGGAGTATAATGGTTACTAGAATTTGTAGACAGTTATCACTGTCAGAGAGAATGGTTGAAAGTGGTAAACAGCCATTGTCATGCCAAGGCTGGAAGTGGGTAAGCATGAGACATAAATGCCCCAGTTTCCTACTGTCTTTTCCAATCTCCAGATGCTGCGTCCCATTGGTCTAGTCAAACCAGAATCAGAACACAAAGAAATCTATTGATGGTACCTGAAGAGGGCAGCCACTGGGAAAAGAGGTGGTAGAGAAATGTGGAGAGTATATATGAAATGGTAAATACCTAAAAAACACATTCTTTTCAGTGTTTCCCCTCCTACCTTTTCACTACTATATAAACAAGGTGTGAGAAGTATTGTTGCAAACAAAACTTAACACCTAATTCTTCAGCAACATTGAGAAAGTACCTTGAATGACTGAACAATCAGCCTACCCTGTCACTGACAGGATTGTTGAAAAGTGTGTCTGCTTTCAGCATCCCATGAAAGATTAAAATCATATTATCTAATCAAAAATCAATTGTCCCTTGTTTTGCCCCATAGCTGGGACATTAATAAAACCCATAGGGTAGAATTTTTGATTTCCTATCTAAGCATGCAATGCATGCCATACCCAACTGGCATTTTGTAGCAGTTAACAAAACAAGGCAAAAATCACAGACCTCTAGCTCAACTACTGTTTCTGCTGACCAAAGGAAAGTAGAGTCACAAGACAAGTCAAGATCTCCAGGAGGACAAACGAAAGAGCCAAATTTTTATGTTCATCCTTTATTCTGTTATTTTTCTGAAAATAAACTCAGTGTGTAGCATGAAAGGAAGCTAGATTACAGAACTTTTGAATCTTTGTAGCATGAGGCTTTAAAGCATGGTTGGATTTGGCCCTAGCAATGTCTTACAAGCAGCAACTTAGCTTTATCCTTGTACACTCTAACAAAGGAATAAAATAAAATTATGGCTCTACCATTCACTCATCACAGTATGTTGACTATAATGGGCAGCAAATCCTGTGCTATTGTGTGAGATGCTATTATATGAATTTATATAATCTCTCCGGAAATGCCTCTAATAACAAATTGCTTCTTTTTTCTTTTAAGGAAAAAAAAAGAGTTGTTTTACTTAAACTATAAACAAGAGAATGTTCTGGTTTTTCAGTCCATCAAAGCATCAGGTATGAGGGACAATTTACTAAGTAAGTGAGAAAATGATAGCATAAAACTTTAATATTCATCCAAATATACTACTAGGTTTGGAAAAAAATGAGAAAATTTTATTTCCTTGGCTTTGTTCAAGTGACTCCTAAATAGTCAGATTTTCTTTCTTTCTTTCTTTCTTTCTTTCTTTCTTTCTTTCTTTCTTTCTTTCTTTCTTTCTTTCTTTCTTTCTTTCTTTCTTTCTGGCAATTGATTTGTAGGAGTTTCTTATCTATTGTGGATAGTGTACTTTTTCAGATATATGCAGATATTTTCTCCTATCCTGTGGATTATCTTTTCATTTTGTTGTTTTCCTTTGCTGAGCAGAGCTTTAAAGTTTGATGAAATTCCACTCATCTATTTTTGCTTTTGCTTCCTATGTTTTTTTCTTTATTTTTATCATTGCTAAAGCCAATATTAATAAACTTTTTCCCCTCTTCCTGTCTTTTTGGGATGGGCATGGGGGGTTGAACCAAGGGCTCTGTGAACCACTGAGCTACACAAGCCCTTCTTAAATTTTATTTTGAGACAGGGTTTTTCTAAATTGCCAATTTGGACTTGAACTTAAAATCCTCCAGTCTTCTGAGTTATTGGGATTACAGGCATAAATCACCACAGGAGGCTTCCCTGTATTTGTTGTTTGTTTTTTGCTAGGAGTTTTGTAATTTCAGGTCTTATATCCACGTCCTTACTCTGTTTCTGAGATCTTATATTCATGTCCTTGCTCTGTTTTGAGTTTATTTTTGTGTACAGTGTGAGATAAGAGCTCAACTCCATCTTTCGCCTGGGAATATTCAGTTTTCACAGTACTACTATGTGAAGAGACTATCCTCTTAATGTTATATATTCTTGGCACCCTTGTTAAAGATCATGTGACAATAAAGTGGTGGACTTATTTATGGGATCTCTGTTCTTTATCATTGGTCAATATATTTATTTTTACACCAACTCTGTACCATTTTATTACTATAGATTTGTGATACATTTTGAAATTAGGAAGTGTGGTACTTCCAACTTTATTCTTCCTTGCTCAAAATTGATTTGATAATTTGGAGTCATTTGTGGTTCCATATGCATTTTATGATCATTTTTTCTACTTCTGTGAAAAATGCCATTGTGATCTTGGAAGAGATTGCACTGAATTTGTAGATCACTTTAGGTAGATGGAGATTTTAATAATATTAATTCTTCAACTCTGTAACAAAAAAACACATAGCCTTTAATAGATTTTCTTCAAAGAAGATATACAAAAGCCTATAGACATATGAAAAGGTGCTCATGATCACTAATCAAGAGGGGAATACAAATCCCAAACATAATGAGATGCCACCTCAGACCTGTTAGGATGGCAATTTTTTTGGGGGGGAGGGGGTACGGCAGAGATTGTATTTATTTATTTTTATTATTTGTTCTTTTTAGATATACATGACAGTAGAGTATATTTTGACATATGTGTATACATGGAGTAAACCTATTCCAATTAGAAGCCCATTTTTGTGGTTGTATATAATGTGGAGTTACACTGGTTATGTATTCATATATAAGGAAAGCAAAGTTATATCTGATTCATTCTACTGTCTTTCCTATTCCCATCCCCCCTCACTTCCTTTCATTCTCCTCTATCTAATCCACTGAACTTCGATTCTTCCCCTCTCTAGCCTCCCCTGTTGTGGCTTAGCATTCACATACCAGAGAGAACTTTAGGCCTTTGGTTCTTTGGGATTGGCTTATTACACTTGGCATGATATTCTCCAGTTCCATCCATTTACCTGCAAATGCGATAATTTCATTCTTCTTATGGCTGAGTAAGAAGAATCCAATTGTATTTATGTACCACATTTTTTAAAATCCATTCATCTCTTGAGGGGAAGCTAAGTTGGTTCCATAGTTTATCTATTGTGAATTGAGTTGCTATAAACAATGATGTGGCTGTGTCACTGTAGTATGCTGTTTTTATGTCCTTTGGTATAAACCTAGGAGTGGGAAAACTTGATCAAATGGTGGTTCCATTCCAAGTTTTTTGAGGAATCTCCATACTGGTTTCTATAGTGGTTGCACCAATTTTTAGTCCCACCAGCAATGTATGAGTTTGTTTTCTTCCTCACATCCTCGCCAACATTTATTTTTGCTTGTATTCTTGCTAATTGCCATTCTGATTGGAGTGAGATGGAATCTTGTGGTAGTTTTGATTTGCATTTCTCAAATTGCTAGAGATGTTAAACATTTTTTTCATATATTTTTTGACCATTCATATTTCTTCTGTGAAGTACCAGTTCAGTTCCTTTGTCATTTATTGATTGAGTTATTTTTTTTTATGTTAAATTTTTTGAGTTCTTTTTATGTCCTGGAGATTAATGCTCTGAAGTACAGGTAGTAAAGATTCTATCTCATTCTGTAGGCTCTCTCTTCATGTTCTTGATTGTTTTCTTAACCCCATTTATTGATTCTTGATTTTACTTCTTGCACTTTAGAAGTCTTATTGAGGAAGTTGTTTCCTAAGCTGACATGGTGGAGAGTTGGGCCTACTTTTTCTTCTAGAAGGTTCAGGGTCTGTGGTCTAATACCTAGGTCCTTGATCCATTTTGAGTTGAGGTTTGTGCTAGGTGAGAGAAAGGGGTTCAACTTCATTCTACTAAATTTGGATTTCCAGTTTTCCCAGCACCATTTGGTGAAGAGTTTATCTTTTCTCCATTGTATGTTTATGTGCCTTTGTCTAGTATGAAATAACTGTATTTATGTGGGTTTATATTTGTGTCTTCTATTCTGTTCTATTAGTCTTCATGTCTGTTTTTCTGCCAGTATTATGCCATTGTTGTTACTGTGTATCTGTAGTATACTTTTAGGCCTGGTATTGTGATGAGGATGGCAATTATTAAAAAAATAGCAAGTGTTGGAGAGAATAATCAAGTATCACAAATCATCTTGATATATGAACATTTTAATTGCAATTAGCAAATGATGAGACTTATTTGTAAATGACTGACCCCTTCTCAATATAGAAAATTTATATTCATTTGCTGAGGAAAGAAATATTTCATAGTACTTGTCAAGTTTGCATCTAGATTATTTTATTTTAGAGTGTTATTTTGAAATTGTCATTTTTTTGTCTTAAATGTGTATTTATTTATTTAGTCTTTATACATGCAATTTTTTCATTACAATACTTATTACACATATATACTACAATTTTTCATATCTCTGTTTGTATATAAAGTAGGTTAACACCCAATTTGTGTCCTCATACATGTAATTTAGATAATGATGTCCATCACATTCCACCATCCTTGCTAATCCCCTGCCTTCTTCCTTTCCCTCCCACCCCTCTTCCTTATCTAGAATTATGTTTTATATCAGGTTATTTTGTAGCATAAAAAATGTGCTAAATTTATTGTGAGCTCTGATATATTGCTTCATAACCACATCATATCAATTTCCAGGAAGATAAAATAATCATCCTGTATGCAAATAATAGAAATTTTTATATTCACCATTCCAATATTTTTGCTTTGTTTCAGGTTAACTATGAATACATTGCAGATGACATCTAAAGAGAAATGATGTAATTATGTAATAATCATATTTATATTAACAATGTCATAAGATTATGGTATCCTTTCATTTAGAGAATAAGTACATAATGAGATGTCACTGTATTTTGCCATACCACACTATTTTTATTATTTTTGTATTAATTCATATGTGATATTGTGCCACATAGTATTTTACTAATCTAAACAGCTTTCCTTTATTCTCTGCCTCTAAAGTCATTTAACTATCACAAAACTAATTTATTCAGAATATATTTAATGGAAAAATATAGTGCATACCAACTGTTTAGGGTACTGAAGGCAAGGGAGAATACTTTTTTGATATGTTTTTAAATTTCCATATATTTAATTATTCATTTCTTGAAACTTCCAATCACTTCATAGCCCATTTTGCTATTTTGGCTACACATATATCATTAGAAAATAATCCTGTTCTTAAAATTGTCAAATTTGCTGCCATTAAACTGTACAAAGCATTACTTTATGTTTTAACAATTTACATTATTAATGAAAACTGAGCATTGACTGAATTCTTTCTGACTATAGAAATAAAAGTTAAATCCTCTCCTTAAACATGGTGAAAATTTCCCTTTCTACTCCTTATTTTCTCTGATAGAGGGAACATTTAACACATATCCATATCCACACATTTTCTCTCAATTGTAATCTCTTTCAGATCCTCTTTTTTCTAGTTTCCTTTTACCTGAATTATGTCTGGACTTTTTCCCTCTCTTTCCCTCTTCAAAGAACAATTACAAGTTCGACAACATTCAGAACAACATTTCTCTAAAATACTTCAGGGAACCCATTCCTCCTGGCCTGAGCAGAATCATTTTCCCATGAAGAAACAGAGCATGTGATTTCTGGGGATTCTGGAGTAGGGCTCAATAAGATCTTTTCAGATAACCTCAAATACCAAAAGTAACCTTTCTTGTTAGACAGTGGCTGAGTTGGGTAAACTTCCTGTCTTTTCATGGATGTTATTCCACCTTTTAACCTCAATCACATTTAGCTTAGGAGAGCCAGCTGTAGTGGCACCCTGGTAATCCCAGCTCATCTGGAGGCTGAGGCAGGAGGATTGCAATTTTGAGGCCATCCTTGGCAACTTAGCAACAATAAAAAAATTTTAAAAAGCTGGTGGTGTAGTGAGGTAAAAATGTAGTCAGTGCTAGAAGCATCCCTGGGTTCAATCCCTAGTACCCGGGGTTGGTTGGGGAAGCTTAGCAAACATGGGCAGAAATGAAAGATGAACACGCAGCTCCATGTAATGTACAAATGTTGAACTCATGAAAAGGGCTGCACAGTCCAAAGAAGGCACTTGGTTATAATGATATATATGACAATTATAATTTTTGACACTTGACTACTTTTCAAGTTGGGAACTTTGGGACACAACATAAAAAATTTAAGTTGAGTCACTTAAAGGAAAAGATGTGTACTGAAGGATGCACCTAGTAGCCGAACCAGAAACCCACTAGGCCTGAATAGTAGGAGACCTCTTGCACACACTGGTCTCACAGGTGGTCCTGGAAATGGTACCCCTTGTGTAAGGCACCGGTTCTCTTCAATACCACCTGTTGCCCCTCCCAAGCAATGCATGCCTCTAACAGCAAGAAGCTCACAAACTGTACAACCTCTAAAACAGCCTCATTATCTCTAGCTGTCTGAAACGTCATCCTAATAAGCTCATTAATGCCAACAATGTTTAAGAGAAGGATGCTTTATATCTGGTAATTAGCTGAGGTTAAAAAAAAAACAACAAAATAAAATTAGAAATTGTAATGGGAAAACCAAAATGGATGCGATTATCCATGTTGCATTTTGCTGCTGCTGCTTTTTCCTTTATCTTAGGACTTGACAAATAGTCCTTTTTCATCCCTCCCCCAGCTTTCAGTGCCACTTAAAGAAAACATCCTCGGATGTGTATTATTGTGCTCTAATTACATTTGAGGGCACAGTGGCATGTGACTGTGGTATAATAACTAAAGCCCCGGAGTGCCTTTTTATTCCATTAAAAGTGACCTTAGCCTCAGATCACAGAGCTTTGCATTGATTTGTCTTTTTTGTGGTTTCCTCTCCACAGGTCTGCTTCCTCATCCAGGGTGATGCATTGAATTGTGACACACAGGGGGCAGTGAAATTAACTATCTTTCCCGTGAGAAATAATTCATCATTCAGGGTTTGCTACTAATGTGCCTCTGTTGCTAGTAAATGAAGTCATATGAAGTGTACAGAAGCTGTGGAACAGATGGGCAGTACATAAATATCATTTATGGATCATAATGGCGACGGCAATCATTTTCTCATTTATAAATGGGAGGCATTTGGACTGCAGTAAAGAAAATGTTGGTAAGTTTGGTTGTAAGAAACATGACTCTATTTCTATGGAAGTTGCACTCTTTAGGGCTAACTTAAACTTTGTTTTTGGCCTTTGGTAGTCTTTTAACAGTAATGACTAATGTTGGATCTGGATGTCTGCTTGTCTCCTAGTGGAAAGTCTTCCCTGCCTTCTCTGGAATTGAGGAAGTACTTTTGTTATTGGGTCAGACAGTCATACATATGCCAGCTTGCTTGGTCTCTGGACTAGTTTTCCATTTGGATGAGAGGAGCTAGAAGGGATAGCTAGGGTGAGCTGGGATCATTCAGATTCATCATAAAAATATATACTAAGGACTTTTACTTTGTAAGCCAGACATTGTGCTAGACCATGTAAAAGGGACACAAAATGAACGAAAAGCCAGTGGCTCTTATTTGGTCCTACTGAGAAAGTAAACTTGAAACCAAAGAGGCATACACCAAAATGTTTACAGATGGATTGTTTATAACAATGGGAATTCAGAAGTGACCCATTTGTCTATCAATAAAAGAATAACAAAATAAACTATGAAATATCCATGCATTTGAAAACCATCACCACTTGTAAAGAATGAGGTAGATCCATGTGTGAAAAGTGTTTCAAGATGTGATATTAGAACTAAATAAACTATTCAAAATGATATAGCCAGCATGATACTTTATGTAAACACATCACACACACACATACACACACACACACACACACACATACAAATTTTTTCTCCATAATCAGAGGCTTAGAAAACAACCCTGGAAAAATATCCTCCAAAGTAGATCCTACGATTGTATAGTGTCAGGAAGTGCTATTCACCTTGGAGATGGATTATTTGGTGACAGTCTGGCAGCCATAGGTGATATTCCTACCACACCATCATGATTTTGGTTAACTCAGGAAGTGAAAGAGACCAGGATTAAAGATAGTTGTCAAAATGAGTTTTAACAAAATAAAACTCATTCTGGCCATCTAAAACTAAAGGGGAATTAATTGGTGGGATATCAATGGGAGGCTGGAGGACTGAACTTGAAAAATATGTAGGTTAGTTACCAAAACATCCTGAGGCAGTAGGAGCAGTGGTAGTGGTAGAGGAGAAGAGTGTAAAATCTTTCATTTACCAATGTTAGAAAGAAAAAAAAAACACTTCAATCCTTATTTTCCTAATAACACAAAGAGACAACTATGAATAATATGATTGGCCCACATGTATCTCTGAGTTTGGAGTTAAATTGAGACAGAGACTTATTACCATTAAATTAATACATAAACCAGTTCAGCTGCCTGTTTAGGAAATTGTGACTGCCTCCTTCAGTGAAGTTTCTGAAACCAGTTGTCATTTCAACATCTACTCTATAAAGCACAAATCAAAATAAGTCACCATATCCCTTGTGTAAAACTGTCCAATGGCTCCCGCCAATTTAGAATAAAACCTTAAGTCTTCTGTATGGCTGTGAGGCTTACTGGACTCTGCTCCGCCTCTTGAGCCACAACTCTTCTCCCTCCCTCCCATGTTTCTTGTCTTCCTTTAGTTCCCAAATTCTCCAAACTAGTTCTTACCTTGGGATCCAACCACTGTTCCCTCTGCCTGGAATGCTCTTCCCCCAAGTCTTCACCTAGCCAGCTTCTTCTTGTCCTTCAGCTCTCAAAAGATATCTTGCAAAGAAGTTTCCTAACCAACTAAATTTAATCACAGCTCCTGAAGGCTCTCTCCATATTCCTTCATCCTGTGTTAATTTCTTCATAGTCCTTGTCACTACCCAAAATTTTCTTGCATCTTGATTAATCTGTTACACATTGATGAATTATCTACTCTAGAAGGCAAAATCCAGGGGAGCAGCATTCTTGTCTGTCTTGTTCAAATGCTATGTCCCCAGCCTGAATCCACAACTGCATGTGGCACACAAATGTTCACTGGACAAATTGTTTCCAGTTTACTCAACCATTTAGTGGTTGGATTTACTCAACCATTTCCATTTATTCCCCAAAGGCCAAGTAATTGTAGGGTAGTAGTCTGGATAAGACTTTGGAATATTCCTTTCATTTTATAGTTCAAAAAAGGGGAACAGAAAGGTAGAGTCATCTGTTTAACATCGTAGTGAGTTAATAGCAAACATGGACTAAAATCCTGGTCTTTTTCACTTCTAGAGTCAAACTTTTTTAGTACGTCATGCTGACTACATCCTGAATGAATTGACTTTCAATTTGTGCCTTCTGTGGCCAACATATATGAAAGGCAATACAATTTCACAAAGATGTTCCCTTTCTGAAGATGACTCTGTTATCTATTACTGGGATGATTGGACACCTGGGCTGATTATAGTGGCAGGTACATGTTGAACAATTTCAATGTGCCACATATTAATATATAGTGATTTATAATCCCCCCAAATCTCCTCAAGTAAATACTGGTATCATCTCCATTTGTAGTTGGGGAGTTTAAGGCCCAGATATTAGGAAACTTACACAAGGTCACATAGCTAGTAAGTTTTGCAGTCAGGATCCAAACACAGGCAGTCTAATCCAAAACCCCTGCTCTTAATCATTAATACTGCTCTGCCTCCTCTGGCCATGAAGCCCAATTTATCCTTCAAAATACTAAATCAGAGCGTTTCCACTGAGACAAAAGAAGGTAGATTCCTAGGTGAATCATGAGGCAAATGAGAATCAATAGTACAGTTTTCATCAATGCGGTATTGGCAGAACTGACTCTTTTTTAGGCTTTAATTTTCCTTTTACAAAGGTCCTCCATAAACAGCAATGAAAGAAAAAGAACAAACGCCATTGAGTCACCAGCTTCCAAGGTACCGAGTGGTGCTTTATTGATGGCAGGTATATAGAGCTTCCTGGAACATGTTGTTTACGAATAAGGACTTCTTTCTGGCATCAGGAGAGCAGAGGGTTTGTGGATCCTGCTGGCCTTGGAGCATGACACACTAAATAATTGATTAAAGAGGAATGGCTTCGCTGCTCCTCCATGCAGGCCACAGTGTTTTATTAAAGCTGGTTTCTGAAGCTGGAGATGGCAATTGGACAAGGGCATAGACACAAGCTTGACAGAGACTCAAACAATACAGAACAAAGTCTCTGCTCCTGAGCAGGTGAAAACATCACCCTTTAGATCAAGTACAATTTCCTGAGTGAATGGAACAATTTTCGTAGCTAGGAATCCTTCTCAATTCTCTTAATTTTGGGCTATTAACTTTCTATTCTGATTGCTACCAAAATTTCCCCTACAATAAATTGAAGGTGGAGTCCAGTAGAATATAGAATCTTGGACATAAAAAGAAACTATCTTTAGGAAGATGGGAGTGCCAAGTGCCTACTGTATTTAAATGTGTAATTTTATAACACAAGTTAATGTATCTTTTTGATCCCCATTTTTAAAACTCTTTGGGCTTATAAGTTTGGGAATTTTCTGGCAAAACCTGGATTGCTTTGATAATGAAGTTTGATAACAAAATAGTTTCTTTTGCTTCCTCATAATCATATTTCAGATTGACCCCATCTAGAAGTAGTGACTGAATTATTTCCATGGTATCTTCTGGAGCAACAGAGTCCTATTGATACTCTGAGAGAAGAACAGATGAACATTTTAAGGAATATCTGGGTCAAATATACTTTGGGATGAACTTCCCTTAAAAACATTTAATTATTGCCAGACTTGGTGGCATACACCTATCATATCAGCTACTTGGGAGGCTGAGGTAGGAAGATTGCAAGTTCAAGACCAGTTCAACAACTTAGTGAAGCCCTAAGACATTTAGTGTTACCCTGTCTCAAAATTAAAAATAATTTTACAAAAGGGCTTGGGATGTGGCTCAGTGGTAAAGCACCCTAGGGTTCGATCTGAAGTACCAAACAACAAAACAAAACATTTCATTCTTTATTATTGTGTGGCTAAAAACAAGTTAACGTTCTGTAGACATTCAGATCTTACCTATGAAAATATTTACTTCTCAGTATTAATTATTATTGTAATTTATTGTGGTCCTGCTATGTAGAGGGGGAAATAAAGCATATTAAATGAGGTCATATGGTTGCCAAATGGTTTCAAACTAATTAGTAGCTATATAGAATTCAATTTTATTTCCTTCTATTCTACCCCTCTCCAAAAATCACCACAAGCTAATGTTTATTGAAGGAAGTATATTTGAAAAACTACATGAAGTTGCTATTTTTATTGGTTTAAAAAATTTGAATACCAGAAATTTTAATACAGTTCAACCCTAATAGTATAAGTAACAGGGACTAGACATTAAACCTGGATCTTCATCTAAATAGTTGTCTGGTCTTAGTTAAGTAATTCAAACTCTCTGATCTTTTCTTAGCTCAAAATTGGAATTATTAGTGAATGCTCTCTGAAAACTTTTTAAGATTTTTGTCAGTATCAAAGTCTTATTTGCAATCTAAAGTATGCTTTTCAAATGCAGGATGTTATACACCTTAACTAATCTCTGTGTCAAAATTTTGTCTTCAAAAACATCATATTTCTCTGAGAAGAGCAATGTGATTTAGAAGTATAATGCTACTGTGGAACAGATGACTTTGTCCTTCAATGTGTTTTATTTATTTATATATTTATCATCACCATTATTTTGTTGTGATGGGTGATGATCATTCTGGGGATCAATCCAGCGCCTCGCTGCATGCTAAATAAGTACTCTACCATACAGCTGCTTCTTAGCCCTTTTTATATATATATTTTTAATATCAACCTGAGAATTAAGAAAATAAAAATCAACAGACCTGTTGGGTTTGTAGGTCCACATTCAACCTGAGAATCTCAATTTTCAGGACTGAGCAAATACTACTTACACTTGTCTAAGAATAATTCCAATCAAAATGTCAATATGCCAAGTTTGTTAAAGTTATCATCAAAGGCTTCTTCTTATGTGATTCATTGCTGATTTAAAGAATTATAGAATGACCATTATCATTTTCTGCCATAGTCTGTCTTGTCACGCTTGATTCTGTGAGGTAAAATGAACTCTTGGAGAAAACTGGTACTGGAGATATTTATACAAGGAAGCAACCTTGGTTAACAAGCAGGTTAAGCAAGTTGCAGGATGTGCCTCACACAGTGAAATTTACACAAACAATTGAATTTCTTTTTAAGAATCTGTTTTAAATTAACATTAGTGAATTTTAAAAGAGGCAAAATAGTAATAGATGCTGGGTAAAAAAAGAAAAAAAAAAGTATCAGTACACATACACAATGAAAACCAAGCCAGGATGTGGGTGTGAGTCAACAAAGCCAAATGCATCTCACATAAAGTAAATAAAGCCAAAACAAAAAGTAAATTGCATCGACAGAGAAGTGGACAGAATGGCTCTAGTAGATAACTCAAAATATCAATTTAATGAAACTGAAACTAAAGCACAAAAATACAAAGCATCAGTGAATATTTTCATAACATCTCTGCCTCAGAAAATGTTAAAAACATAAAATTCTAGGCAACAGAAAAATGTCTAAAGATTAAATACAAAGTGGGATTCATAATTCTAGAAGAGCCAAATAAAAAGTATATCCCAACATTTTGTTACCTACATAATTCATCTTCCCCAGAAAATACAAAGGTGAAAACTTTCTAAAGTCATATTAAACAAGTGTTTCAAGTTGCCATTTCAATCCACTTAGAGAATTATAGAAATTCCAAGTTCCCGTATGCATGAATTTTTGTATATCACATAATCCATTGCCCTGATGCTTATAGCAGACTTTCCCATGGGAGCAATCAGACAGATTAAAAAGTGTCCCACAAAGAAAGAGACTCGAATATTTAACTCTTTACAGCAGCTAGAAACACCCTAATAGAAATCTCTCCTGCCAAAATGGGCAGTGGGCCCAAGGAGAGGAAATAATTATTTCGTGAAATGGATCAGTGGAAAGACAACTTGCCTTGGATTCAGAACCCGAGTCTAAGCTCCAGCACCAACACCCACAAACTGAATGATCTCAAGCACTTACCACATCTCTCAAGGCAGAGCTTTGTTCATCTGTTAAGATGGAAGTAATTACAGTTCACAGGGTTGACAAGAGAATCAAATAAAACAATATCTGTGAATGTGCTTGGTAAACCGTGAAAAGCTAATAAATGCATGGCATATATAGTTCCTGATAGAGTATTTGAATAAAGTACTTGCTTTGATTTTACAGAGTGATTTAGATGAAAAACGCAGTGAACTGTGAGTACTTCTGCTCTCTTGTTTTGTACAATGGAGCTATTGTTATCTTATTCTAACCAGTTCCAGATTTGGGAAGTGTGCATTTAACTTTGGAACCTGTGGCACAAGGTACTACAAATACTAAGTGCTCCCAAATTGTTTTCAGCTGGAATTATTGCTCTATGCAAGAATCAGGAGAGATGTCCTATTCATTAGGATTTCTAAATAGCATCAAGAAAACAGGCTCCACTTTCACTTCCATTTCACCAGTACATCCAGACATCTGCCTCTAGCCCAGCCAAGGATATTTGCTTGCCATCACCTTCAAACCACTTGGTTATTTGTACTTTCATATTTTTAGATGCTATTCCATATTATCCTCTTTTCATATTACTCCTACCCTCTTAAAGATCTACCTCTTCTGGAAACTTCCCATGATTGACTCCCTTTCTTCTTTGTTGAATCTCTTTTCACAAAGAGTTGTGCAAGATTCTAATATTTTTGCAGATGTTGATGAAGTGGTAGCATACTCCATGAAACTAAGACTTGTTGACAGTGGATCTATTAAACAATTTCAATCAGGCCACTGCCCCTTAAAAGAAACAATAAAACAGAAATACAAAACTGATCCATCCAGCTTTTGTATACAAAGAGAAACTTCCCTGAGTTAGACTAAAAGTGAGGACATTGATAAAGCCTAGTATGCCCTGAGTTCCATCTTCAGCATTGAAAAGACATAAAAAAAAAGAACAAAAACTGGAAGTGAGATTGATTACAGTTCTTACACTCCAACTTAATGTGTGCATACCCGAGTGTACTCTGTGTGTGTGTGTGTGTGTGTGTGTGTGTGTGTGTGTGGCTTTCTCAGTTATTGTTTCTTTAATTGCTTAATCATAGAGGAAATTTATTAGATAAGAAATTGTGGACTGTGATGCTATTAATTTTTCATGAGATTTACACAATACTCTGAAGGTCATTCCTCTTCTGTAACATGAATGTATTGCACTAGCTCATTCATAAGAATTCTCCATCTACCCAAAGTAAAAAAGTTCTTTCATTTTGCTGCATGGTTGTTTGTCTCACCTTGACTGTGCTGGAGCTCTGAGACAGAACAGGTTTCTGTAGGGATGGCTTCCTTATACCAGCCCTTAAGGTGGAGTTGGGTCTATTGCAGCTGCTGCTGCCCGGGCACCCTGACACGGGGTTATGGACCAGCAGGCACACAGAACAGCAGCATAAGTCATGAGTCAAATCAACTCCTTTTGATTACATAACTCTGACTTATCTGTGGGCAGTTAATGGATGACTTAGGGACTTTTCAAGTTTGGTAGGCTTTCTGAGGCACTGAGGAGAAACAATAATGCTATGTCTGACATAAAATATATGCTTAGTAAATGTTTATAGAATGACTGAATAACATTTTAAACAAGATTTTTCATGAGCTGTGATGGTGAGTCTGAACCAGGAAGATAAATTCTAATGGAAATAATCATCAATTTCTATTCTTAGGCTGATATCAATAGCACAAGTCTCTTGTATTTGTATAGGTTTTCACAGATTACATATCATTTACACATATTTATTCCATTACATGCCTAACAAAAAATTCTATATTATTACTTTTTAATAAATGAAGAAAGTGTGACACAGATAATATAAACAAATTGCCTGAAGTCTAGTAAATTACTGGTTGAAATAAAGGTCAGTTTTTCCAATTTTAAGTGCTAGGTACTTCCTGAGATACATTAAGCTGCATGTAGCTAAGGGACAATTTGTATTTGGATGGAATGAGCTCTGTCTTCATTAAAATACCTTTGGAGAGTAGCAACCTTACTTACCTTCATGAAAATACATCATCCACAGCAAGACTAACAGTCCCACTGAACACTGTATTGGCCAGTCCACACCTGCAATATATATTCAACTTTCTAAGAACTAGAAAGTTTGAGATTTATGAAGGGTCATGAAGTAGACAGCCATGGGAATTTGTTCTAGTGTTTAAAATTCTGAATCACACCCTATGAGGAGCAGTTGAAGGAATTTGAGATGTTCAGTCTAGAAAAGGGAATACAAGGGTTGGAGGGAAATGCGATGGGCAAGGAAAGGATATTCACTGTCTCCAAAGGTCAGAAGGCTGTGTGGTCAGAGAGTTTAGACCTGAAGCTTCTGGGTCCAGAATAGAACTGTTGGAGAAAAGTTATAAAAAAGGTCATTTAAAAAAATTCCTTAGATAAGAAAATTTTAAAAACTAAAAGTTGTTCAAAAATTCAATGCATTTTCTTGTGAATTTTACCTGTAAATGGTTAATCAGGGATGAGTAGACTCTTTGCTGAAATATAATGGTTTTCATAATAGGCAGAAGGATGATTCTAAATGTTCTTTAAGGACTTTTCTAAGGGCCTTAAGATTCTATGTTTTAACATTTTTTTCCCTATAGGATTTTTATTGGTGTGGATTAGGAGGCAGGATAGGGCATCATGGAGGGAATCCTTGGCTTGAGTACTAGGTTGTAGCCATCCAGGTGTTCAAGAGACAGTGACCTTGAGTTTATCCTTCACTGTTGGTTATCTTGGAAAACCAGTTTTGGGTCTTGACAGGAATGTCACTGTTAGATAGCTTCCCAGACCTTGTCCTTCAGGGCATTTCCCTACTCATTCAGCTTATCTGGAAGTGCTCTGACTTGCTAGAGATGTCTGGGACTACCTGAGGTAGGGTTGGGCCTCCCCAAACCATTGGCAGGACCACCACCAGGACTGGGAATGACAGGATTCAGAAAGGCAGACTGGATCTATGGTCACAAGATAGCTTATGTCTTGATTTTTCATTAAGACCACTAAGGTTGAGCAGAAGGTGAAAATATGTCTGCTCTTATAACCTACACTTCTAGTGGTATCTAGGTTCCACTATTAATGCCAACCACAACTTAGCAGCTTTCAACATGTATCTTGTGATCAGGACTATGGAGAGGCCTCCACATTGTCTATCACTCAGCTGCAAAGACTTCATGACTGGGGTGAGGGTATGGGCGAACTGGATTACTGGAGGCTGAAACCTTCTGGAGCTGTGGTATGTCATACAGTAGGCACTAACCACACATGGCTAGTCAGCACTTGAAATGTGTCTGGTCTGATTTGAATTGTGCTCTAAGTTTAAAAACCCTCTCCCCCACACATTATTTCAAACACTTAGCATGAAAAGAAAAAAAAAACTTTTAAACATTGTGTTAATAATTTGTATGCTTATTATATACTAAAGTAATACTATTGTACATAGAGTGGGTAAAATAAAATATTAACAAATTTAATTTGACTTATTTTGAGTTTTTAAATGCAACTAATAGAAAATTTAAAACTGTATATGCAGTTTATATTATATTCTTTTGTGACATTGCTGGTCTCAGGGTATTCGTCACTCCTATACAGTGGTGAATGCTGGCTATTGACTGGCACCTCTGTTAAGCAATAGACTAAATCACTCATGTGTGTTCTTTTCCTCTGGTGTAGCCATCCTCCTGGGACAGTCTTCTCAGGATGGTCGAGGTTTCTATGTGGAGCAACTCAAGGTTCTGAAAGACAAGTTTTCTCTTGTACAAGATGAGAGTTGGGATTTGGGGGTTTTTTGGACTCAGGCTTCAAAGTCATAAAGTCATGCTTCGTCACTCTTGCTGTATTTCATTAGTGAGCAGCAAATCACAATCCTGCTCAGATTCAAGAGAAGGATCACACTGTAGTGCAGCATGTAGGCTGGGCTACTGTTGCTGATATCATGGAACACACAACCTCTGCCACCTGTTACCAGCATAGACCTCTTTAGATTTAAAGAGCCATTCCTGAAGACCTGGAGACTGGAAATCAGAGTCTTAAAATTAAGCAATGTACTTAAGAAATTGTATTAATAGCCACTATTAAGTGGGAATAAAATGAAAAATACAAATGTCCTTTAAGTATTTAGAAAGCTACCTACATGTTTAAGAAAATAGCTGAAATTCAGATTGGTTGTCACAGGGTTGAATCACAACAGAGATGACTTCCTTTTTTTTTTCAGGTTTATTTAGAGTTAGTTAACAGACACATATTACTAATTTCCAAAAGGCACAAGTTCAATCAGAGACACGGCATCTGATACAAGAAAAAGTTGGCTACGATCTACATACTGTGGGGTCGGGCTCCAAATTCCTCAATAGGACACCCATAGCACAAGAGTTAGTAACTAGAATCAACAAATGGGACTTACTCAAACTAAAAAGTCTTTTCTCAGCAAAAGAAACAATAAGAGAGGTAAATAGNAGTTTGGATTAGGGTTAGGGCTAGAATGAGGTTAGGGTTTGGGCTAGGGTTAGGATTATATTGAGAGTTATGGTTTGGGGTAGGCTAAGGTTTAGGTTTAGGAGTAGGGTAGCATTAGGGTGAGGGTTTGGCTTAGGGTAAGGAGAGTAACTAGAACAGAGTGGGAGGAAGAGCATGAGAAGAAGATTAACATTAAACAGGGGTGAGAGGTGGGAGGGAAAAGGAAAGAGAAGGGAAATTGCATGGAAATGGAAGTAGACCCTCATGGTTATACAAAATTACATACAAGAGGAAGTGAGGGGAAAGGGGAAAAAAAACAAGGGGGAGAAATGAATTACAGTAGATGGGGTAGAGAGAGAAGAGGGGAGGGGAGGGGATGGGGGATAGCAGAGGATAGGAAAGGCAGCAGAATACAACAGACACTAGTATAGCAATATGTAAAACAGTGGATGTGTAACCGATGTGATGCTGCAATCTGTATACGGGGTAAAAATGGGAGTTCATAACCCACTTGAATTAAAGTGTGAAATATGATATGTCAAGAACTATGTAATGTTTTGAACAACCAACAATAAAAATTAAAGGAAAAAAAAAGATAAAAAAACAAAAGGCACAAGTTCAAAACTGATTAGAAAAAAATCTCTAGTTTTTCCAAATGTACCTTACATTTTTTCCATTTAAGCTATTTGAACATAAATTCATAATTTGTGCAATATGGGTGTGAAGATGTTGGCTTGGAAATAAAGGATTATCTCTAGTAAGCATTAAATTATTCTTTGAGGTCACTTATTTTATATGATCACCCTTCATTTGCCTTTTGGAGGGGTGGTGCATCATGTATGGGAGGGGTAAAACTGTTCCGAGAGCATGCAATATCATAAAGGTTAAATTAACATTTGACTATAATCAACCAAATGTAATTGGCCCAGAAGGCTCCTAGTAAAGATGGATTTCTGGAAATGAGTGACTGTTGATTTGGGGATATGTGTCTTTCCCTTAAATATTAATAGGGAATTGTCAATGCAAAGTTAGGTAGGTTAGATGCTAAGTTTGTGTTGTTACCTTTGAGCCTCCTTTTATGGTTTTAGTTTCATAGATGATTTATATTTGGATATCAATTTATAAATAATTATTATTAGCTCCATGAAATTGATTTAATTAGTTCTTATCAATGATTAATAATTAACAATAAATAATTCAAATTAGGATTATTTATTTTATCCTAGTTAGTCTTCCCCCAAATTAAATAATCCTTAGAGTGTCAGCAAGTGAATCTCTTAGGTTACCTTGGGCCACATGTGGAATGCACTGTCCTTCCACATTTTTTGATAAGCCTCAACAACAGATGAGTGGGCAATAGGACTGGAGAGAATACCGAACATCATCATCAACAACAACAACACATATTATACCAAAAATAGAGAACAATGTCACCCGAAGGGATCTGAGGAGATCCGAGAGAGGACCTCAATATAGGATGATTGGGTCCCTCAACAGAGGCGATGGAAAAGAATTTCAGCACTTGTCAGATACTCAGGCAAAGAGATTTATTTAGAAAGCAGGGAACACATATGCAAAGGAGAGTTTCAAGTTGCCTTGAGAATGAGAGTTACTTTTGGCACTGTGTATGGGAAGATATGCAGAGATGACATGACTCTAGTGATCACGTGACACTTCGTGGTAGTCTGGCAGCTCTCAGGATCCTAAGCTTGTCATCTTCTCCATTATATGCAATAGATAACATTGGGAAAGTACCCTATATTACAAGCTTCATATCTCCCTTTACATAATCTATTCTAAAAACATACATATTACTGAGATAATTAATGGTACACAGGGCAATTTTTATAAGTAGATTTCTAGAAACTTCAAGATTGTGGGTGAAGCTGGATCTGGTGGCTCACACCTGTAATACCAGCAACTCAGGAGGCCATGGCGGGAGGATCACATGTTCCAGGTCAGCTTCAGTAATTTAGTGAGTCCTTCTAAGCAATTAAGTGATACTCTGTCTTAAAATAAAAAAGTTAAAAGGACTTGGGAATGTAGCTCAGGGATAAAGCATCCCTAAGTTCAATTCCCAGAAACAAGTAAACAAACAACAAAATATAGTGTGAGTGAAGATTTGTAGATTTTCCAGAAATTTGGGAGTGTCAGACCTGGGAGAGAGAACTGGCTTGGAAAGAAAAGGTATGAGGAACTTCAGCCCAAGCCTTTGATACTAATGTTACAATCTCCTTGTCCTTCCTTTTATCTCCTTTCTACCTTTTTATTCCTTCTATCCAACCTCAAAACAAGTCTGCAGTACTTGTAATTTTAACTCTTTTTTACTTTGCACTGCTCCTTAATTCGGTTGGCATTTTATTCCTGTCCATTTAGCACCTAGAACACATCAAAAGTTCTCCTTCCTTCAGAATAGGGGCCGTATTCACGTACTTGAAAAGTCCACTCGTGTTGGCTGGATTTTATGACAAATACAGTGTGTTTTTAAATGGGAAAGACTCTTGAAGAGAGACGTGAAACTAAATATAGGTTTTAATGCCTTGCAGAAGGATTTTCACTTAGAACAATTTCTTTAGTCTGTGGGAGCTTTTCTTTCATCCCATTTTCTTATGTATGCAATAGTAATACAGAATACTAGTGTTCTCAATTTAGGCTTTAGTGAGATGGACTACTCAGTAAATTGGAAAGAACACCAAATGAAATTATTCAAAACAAAGCTAAACAAAAGTCCTTTTATTGCCAAAATATTTAAACTGAGTAATAAATCTAAAATGGGTAATGATATTAATGTAAAATTTAATAGCATGGATTTGGGGTCAGACTCACATAGGCCAAAGGTTTCCTCATCTGTGAAATGGGTGTGAAAATATTTAGTAGGACCGTGGAGAAGATTAAGAAGAATAAAATAAATCAAAGGCTTAATAGAGCACATTATTAGATCTCATTGTAATTACTGCCATGTGGAAAATAGAGTCAATGAGCTCTGACCTAGAAGATAGGAAGCCCAAATATTAGTAATGGTTCTCCTACTAATAATCAGTATGACTTTAGTTAAGTCTTTTTGTTTATCAGCAAAATGAGGAGCTTGACTCGTGCATTTCTCTTTTTAAACTTTAAAATCATGTTACAAATAAATGAGACAATTGCAAATTCCTTTTCTTTTCATGCTTTGTGGTATAGACCTACATTTAGGTGTGTTGCTTACCACAGGATGACTTAGGTTTGATTAGTTCATATATTGAAGTTAAAGAATAGGCAGGTAGTGTAGAGACTGAACCTGTGTTCTGAAGCCAAATACCAGGGCTCAAATCTAGACCTAGTGTTTATTAGTTTTGAGTCCTTGGGCAACTCGGTTTCCTTGGCTTCAAATTAAAATAATGAGTGCCTAACATCACAGTGTTGTGAACTGGAATGGATTTACATGAGAAAAATATTTAGAGTATTGTCTAGCTGAGATAAGCTCCATCAGCACTGGCAATTACTCATTGCCCTTAACTTTTTATTCCTCCTCTACTTCCCTTCTGATGATTTACCATTTATTAATGAGATAACATGAATTTTAAAATAATACATTTTAGAAGACACCATCACTATCAGTATAATTTTTAAAAATTGTACATGGAAGAAAGCAAACACAAAACTTATTTTTTAGGAAGAATTAAGCCAATTGACTCAATTTCCTTCCTAATTTCAATTGAGATACCTTGAAGAACTCTGGTGACATTTAAGCATGAAGCATGGCATCTGGTTTCACCACCTACAGCCTTTCTTATCAGAAATTTCTAAGGCCAATTTGTCCTTTACTATAACCCTGATTAAAATTATTAATACAGCACTATTTACATAGCAATGTAATTGTTAAACACTTTTTATTTCTGATTGAAGGGTTTTTTTCTTTCCAACTTACAGGGTTTTGTTTCTAGCTTCATCTGAACAAATGAGGTAGAATCAGCTCTAGTTGTTGAGTGTTTACTGTGTGTCAGCCTGTTAGTCTCAGTTCCACAAGTGTCCCAGCCTGGGGGTGCATGTCAGTCCCATTTCACATATGGAAAAAGCCCTAGAAATTAGGAAATGGTGAAGTCAGGATTTTTAACCCAAATTTCAAGTCTTTTATTCTTTCCATAATAACAAATAACCTGAGTTGGGCAGAGAGGAGGAAGGAAAGGAGGGAGGGAACAAGGAAGAAAAATACCTTCTAAGGAAATCTGAACCATAGCCTGTCCACCTCTCCCGATACCTGTAAGCTCAACCCTGCATACATCACCCTTCTTCAGTCGCCCATCTTAGTCTAGTTATTAGAACGTTAGGATATATCCTAAAAGAGAATATAGAAGATGTGGCTTTGAGCAGCCTGGTACAATCTACCTAGCTTAATCCCAATAAAACATTGGTTAAAAGTAAGAAGGCATAGTCAAGATTTATGTGTGAGCAGAAAGGGCAAAACCAGGAAAAGCCAGCCAGGAAGTTTTAACTCTTTTTGAAAAAATATATATGAATGTTTGGCATCTAGGGACAGGAACTGAATTGGTCTCCTCTCTGTCCTTGCCACATTGTTGTGGTTGAAGGGTTTTTGACATTCCACACACCTGAAGCTATCTCTGAGTAACAGGAGGGTTGTGTTATCTCTGTTCTACCACAATCTAGGTTAATGGTCCCAGAGCCCATTGGAGGGACTGGGAAGGGGATGCCCAAGGCCCAGGAATGCTGCAAAAGCTGTTCACACACCCTGTCTGTGGTGACTTACTTAGCATGAGCTCACAAGTGATGGCTTGTTTTGACACATTCTATATAGCTTCTAGAGTATGATCACACACAGAATAAGAGTCAAACTCAACTCTGGCAGTTTTAGTTTGAGTATTCATTCTCGGTGGCTTAGGCTGATATGACATGTGCCACATTGGAAGGACTTTACAGTTCAGAAAATTCTCAATAATCGGCCATCTGGCTCCAGCCTCTTTCTCTTGATGGGATAAGGGAAGAGGTTTTCTCTGAAGGACTTGGCCCCTGACTGGAGGGGTGCGCCCTGGATGCTGGTAGAACTTGACAACTCTTCATCTCAGTAATAACCAGGCCCCAGTGGGAGGATCATTCATAGGGTCAAGGTGAACCTGGCAGGGCCCTTAAGACTAAGAGGCTTCTCCTTTCAACTTTTCAAGAAACCGGTTTCTCTTGTGAATAGAAATATTTCCTTTACAGCTCTCAGTTCAACATTGACCCTTATAGGATAAGCCTTTCACTCACCTCATCTGTCTTCCAAAGAAGACTGCTTACCTCTTACTCAGCTGAAAATCCCCCTCCTCACAATAGTCTTTATCTAGGTTAGACCAAATTTGGAAGCCTGCCTCTTGCTGATCAACTCCTAAAATCTATGTATATCTTTGACGTCTTGCTAGAGGCACTAGAAAGTGTAGGGGCTAGAAGCCAGATTGGTTGGCTTGGTATCTGGCCCTTCCACTTAGCAGAGCAATCTTGGGCAAGTCACTGAAATTTTCTATCCTGTTTCTTCGTTTTTGAAATTCAGAATAATAGAAGTACCTACTTTGTAAGGTTACTATGAAAGGAAAATGAGTTAATTAATGTAAAATGTATAGAAAAGGATCTGGCCCATGTAAGCACTAGAACTGATAAATGTTAGCTCCTATTCTTTTCTACAAGTTTGAGAATTTACTCTACTTTCTAAAGTGCTAGTTGGTGTTTTAGACTCAATCTTGTCCTAAAAGAATGAGATAAGAAAGATAAGGCAGGAAAAGGAATCTTGGCTTTGAGTTGTTGTGGGAATTCTGGGGATCTGAGTCAGGGAAAGCACAGACGGTGACCCTAGGGAGAAGATTCTGAAGTTAAGACAGGAATGGCAGGGCTGGGAGCAATGACATTGATGGCTTTAAAAGATGAAGGCAAGGTAGGTAAATAAACTGAGAGACAACTAATTCTGTTTACCTGACCTATAACTTTTTCCTAGGTACAACCTTGGTCAAACAGGATTAAATCAACTCTGAGTCCCTTTGAAGAGGAAAGTATTGTCCTAGTCTTATAGTGAATCCTCCATAAAAGTGTGTAGAGTGCATTAGTGAACGACGAATAAACAGCCCCATATCCAGGCTGAATTTATTTGTTCCATAAACCTGACTTGACTCAATTCAATGATGGCTTTTAGGGAGTTTCAGGATGCAGTCGCTCCTATGTGTTCTTCTTCCCTTGGCTGGCTCAAGGTGTACCAAGAAAAAAAAAAAAAAAGGAATAGCTTTAAAACATTCTTTGTATGCAGGAAGTCATATCTTTATTTTTATAGTTCTGTTCAGGGTGCTCTGCACTTTTCTTAGGGGTTAGCTGAAGAGATTCCTTTGGTGTATGAATGGACATCCACACACATTTTCCTTCAACAGTGTCTTTTGTTTAAAAAACATCTTTTCTTTGAAATTGGATGGTAGTCAATTGGAAATTTTAGAAAACATTAATATCCTTGTTGGTTCAGTTAGGAAAGAGATGACCCTGAATAAAGAGTTTTCCTAGATTGTGTGTTTATTGAGGCATATATTTTGGATGATTTGAATTATCTTCTTATACTACACTGCATATAATTTGGCATCCACCATAAATAAGCTGCCAAAAGGGATGTTTTAATGATAATTAGTCAATTGTGACAATAGAGTTTAGTTTAAAAAAAAGTAAGCCTCCTTTGAAAATGAAAACTAATATTAACAACAAGAAATTCAAAACTCTGTGTGTGGCAGCAAATAACTATAAAATTTAAAAAGGATACCACACAATAACATACTTAAATCACATATAAATAATGTTAAAGTTGGTGAATCTTGTAGTTTCTCTTTTAAAACAATAATTACCAACTGAAATTTTTGAAATCATCAATATTAAATATTACATTAAGGATCAGCAGACTTTTTTTTTTCTTTTTTGTAAAATGTCAGCTAACAAATATTTTAGGCTTTGTGGTCCAAGAGGATTGAATGTAAGTACTCAAATAGCAAAAGAGAAAACACATTTGCAGTTTTCATTGAAAAATTAAAAATGTAATAATAATTGAATACTATTCTTTCTAATAGAAGTTTAATGAAATTAAAAAAGATAACATTCGTTTAGTTGAGGTTCAAAGTTAGTGTTCCCAGATGTCCAATTGATGGTATTTTTCTCTAAAATACCTTTCCACACTCCAAGACTACACACAATAGGCTGTTTGCTCAATATTTCCTGCTGGCTATAGTTTGCTACTTGGGTTAGATACTTGAGAACTAGCAAAAATGCTGTCTAAAAAACAGCAGGCAAGGATGATTCACCAGGAACTGTTCTTGGTTACCGCCTCCCACAGGCAGTTACTGGGATTCTGGTAGTGGTGATCAAGATTGCTGGAGCTCAAACCAAATAAGGAGTGCTTCACAGAAGCAGGGAATCATTGTTTTAATGGAGATGGAGATGAATGTGAAAGTGATAGTAAGCATCCTGATATAAGAAAAGGAAGGAACCCAGAACAGAACAGGAACAGCCAACAAACAGGAAGAGGGAAGAGGGGCTTTCTGTATGGGTAAGGACAGAGGAGATTCCTTTGATGTGCGTGGTAAAGAATACAGTCTGTTCCTTGGGGAGGAGGAATTAGAAATTTAAATCAGGTCCTATCCAGAATTAATTGTTAGTAATTAATTAGTAATTAATTAATTGTTAGTAATTAATTGTTAGTATTGTTAGTAAATTGTTAATCAGTATTATTAATTGTTAGTGGATTAAGAATTAGTGAGAAATAGTATCATTCTCATTCCAGAATCTGTGGTGGTTTTCGTTGTTACTTACAAGTCCATTTGCCGTCTTCATAAAGACCAAAGTTAAGAATCATCTTGGCCAGTTATATATTGATATTTATTGGAGTCAAAATTCTAAGCTTCAAAATGACCAAAAACAGGAGAGCAAGTGTTCATCCAGATTTCCAACCCAGTGCATATTAACACTGTTCGTTACGGGAGAATGTCTTCATTTGTTCATATTCCACATTTTCACATACAAAGATCCACTGACTTTTTTGAAGGGGTGGGGCATGAAATGGTATTTTATTCATTCAAAAACCTTTAATAGTTTGTGGGAGAATTTAATACCTTTGTCATATTTTTAGTGTCCCTAGGTAAAAGCATTCTCTTGATAAAAAGACTCAGGTAGAGAAATTCTCAAGAGTCAGGCTTCTGGGTTTGAATCACAACATGACCCTATGTGACCTTGAACAAGTTATCTATTTTTATCTCAGTTTCAGCTTCCTCAGCTGAGAATAGTTCATACCTTATTGGCTTTTCGTGAGAATTAAGTGGGTTAATCCATAAAAACTGTTTAGTATACTGTCACGTACAAATAATTACATCCTTGATAAATATAAGCTATTTGTAAGATTATTTATTATTCAATTTGTCTGTGATATTTATCTTAACACCAATATCATTATTGACATCAAATGAATAGATACTTAATTTAACAAATTCATTCACAAATATTTATCTGACATTTACTCTGTGCCAGGCAGTATTTTAGCTACTGGAGATACAGCAGGAACTAAGTAGATAAATATGTATAGGTTTGTGGAACTTTCATCCTGAAAGGAGGAGTACAGAGCAGAGAACAACAACAACAACAACAACAAAAATGTAATCAAATGTATCATATGTTAGATGATGATACTTGCTTTGGGAAAATTAACCCAGAAGAGAGACAAGGAGTGTTGAGGGAAGAGTGACTGCATTTTAAAATGGACCAGGTGGGCATCCTGGCCAGAGCAGATGAAGCTCCCCCAGACACTGGACACTCTCCCAATTGCCAAACTGATGATATATCTGGAATTTGTAAGGCAATATTCCTTTCTCTTCCTACTTCCACTTTCCCAATCAGGAAAGTGCTAAGGGAGCTTATCTCTCGGACTACTTTAAACCATGAAGTCCTCTTGGTTCTAGGGTACAATGTGTTCTAGTTCCTGTTGAAATCCCACTTTCACTGCACTTACAATCATACCCAATTTAAAGAAAATGAGTAAGTGGTCACTCTGTGTTTTATTAGCATGCTGGTTTCCTACTTCTAAAAGCACAAGGGGTAGAGCTGAGAGTAACTGAGCTCTCCCAAGAGCTCTGACTACAGCCTGTGACAGACTTGAATTTAAAACGGGAGTGCCCTTTGCCATTACCATCATCTGGATCAACTTTTTCCTGAAACAACAACTAGTTTCTAAACGATTAGTTCACTCTAAAGCCCAACTTTAAACCCTGTCACAGATGCAGAATGGAAGTTCCTTCTGAGCAACCTGGAGAAGCAGAAGATGTTAAGGAAGTGAGAGAGGCAGAGTGAGGGCTCACTGGGCCCTAACGGCCATGTGCTGATGTGCTGACATAGTTCCCTAGCCTAAATGCCCATCCAATGGAGGGAAGTACTCTCCCTACATACTTCAGACTCTGACCACCAAAATCAGCCACAGGCCTCACCGTGACAAATAAGGTCCCACCTCAGGTACCTCAGGTCTCTGACCTTGGGCAAAGAGAAAGAAATCAGGTCAGTGGTGGGAAATTTGATGTAAATGCCCATTTTCTTTAGACTGGCTGGGAGGACTTAGCCAAAGTCAGGTGCCCACAGGGTATGGAAGGGCCTGTGCAGGTGATGATGTCCTTCTAGGACTCACTTGGTGCCAGGTGGATCCTGTTGATCATCCATCCCAGCCAGGCCAAATGTTCTGCTACCTCTGAAAATGAGCTTTCTGGGAAAAGAGTTTTTCTGGACTATACCTTAGATATATGGTAAAGCTTTTTGTCCAATACAAATGCCCATTACTGTGGGAAGGCAAATAATTCTTGAGTACTGGTTTATACAGTCTCTTTCCTCCACAAATACTCAAACCTAAGAAAATCTGCAAAAATTAAAATATACTAGATGGCCTGGGAATTCTTCTTGGACATGGTCGACTTTTCTAATAAAGGATTGAGAGACTGCCACTAGGGTTGTCATATTTATCACATAAAAAATACAGAGCATTCAGTTAGATTTGTTCAGTTGTCTGTACAAAGAGTTCTGTTTTCTTTTGGAATAAAGTGAAAATGAGATCCAGTGACAAAGTCTAATGGGAAGTGAGTATCTTGGATTGTGGAAAGGAGGAGCCTGCTGATGTCTGGGGCTCCATTTATGTTAGAGTCTGTAAACAAGTCAAGATGGTGCCTGGCATTTTGCAGAGGGAGTGGTTTGTGAAGTAATGCCAGCGAGCCATTAANGTTATTTTGCTGCAGCCAGACTGTGGCAGATTTACACTGTTACAGAGGATTGGGTGTCTCATTCTGAGTATTTAAAATGTTCATATTTTTCTAGATTCTTACCTGTTGATGGATGGGAAGTAAAAAAAAAAAAAAACGTTGAAGTAGAACAGTTTTGTCATAACTCCTCATATTTGTTACTTAGGGTCATAGAAAATCAGACTGAAAATTATCTTATCTTAGATGTCAGGCAATACCATCCTAAGAAAACAGACCCAGAAATATCTAACAAGTTGTTCATTATTATGAGGATACTGCTTCTCTGAACCAAAATTATTAATTTAGATGCTTGAAAGGTCAGTGAGTGGCAAGAAAAAATTCTTCATGTATGAATTTCCATTTGTTTTATCTTTAATATTTTACTCATGGTTTAGTACAACAGAATTTCCCATGGAAGGTTGATTTCAACAATTGGTGATAGAACTTTCTACCAAAGAATGCAATTCTCCTTCCAAAGATTCAGTGTTGCTCTCTTATCATAGTGGTTAGTTGGTTTTATCTTGGTTCTGGGACTGTGGTGGTAGTATTGATTATTGCATGAAATTTAAAGTTGGGACCAGCTTACCTGGACTTGAAGGCAGGAGTTTTTGTGCATTTCGTTTATTTATGAAAGTTGAGTTTCTAGAAAAATACATATTACACTAATAGGTACTCAGTAAGTATGTTCTGAATAAAGAATAAGGATTTATAGCATTATGAGGCTTTCTTGAAAGCAAAACCTGGGTTTTTGTTAAGTCACTTTGAAAAAAAATGCTCATTTGCATGTTTCTGCCTTTAAAAAGCATGTTAGAGAAATCTTCTTGCAGATGTTATAAAAAAGGAATGTCATAGTGGTTCAGGGAACAGGCCCCAAGAATGACCACTGAGTTAATTTTTGCTTCATTCTTCCTAGCTGTGGTTTTTCTCTATCTTTGCAGTTTAGTTCCCACTTCAATAAAACTTGGTTAATACTATTATCATATTAGTATATGCTCTCTAAACAATTTTTTGAAATATATTGATAGATAAAACATTTAAATCAGTACCCATTATATGAAACACACTAAAACCTTAGCGGTTAGTACTATCTTTTTGTTTTAATATAACATTAATCTTATATTTTCCCCTAATATAATGCTTAGCAATGGCTTATGATCCACAATGATTATTGAATACCTATATGTTATCCAACATACAGTCATTCTAATTATATTTTTCTATTTATATGTTAAAAATGTAAACTATGTATTTCAAAGTTTAGAATCTTTTTAAAAATATAGAAAGAATATAATGACCCAAAATGTCACTACTTGACTAGTCATAAATAGCTTTGAGGGAGAACGAACTGAGTAAGGATAAATAAACCTTTTTCACTGACCTCTCTCAGGAGCTGGAGAGCAAACATATTTATACAGGAAAGAGGCAGTGCCTTCCTCTTGTAATCGTGCGTCATGTCCACCTTGGCAAGTACAGAGCTTTTGATGAGCTTCTATTGTTGGAAATCCAAAGAAAATAGAAATGAGAGTGAGGAGGAGGAGGAGAAGCTTGTCAAGATGTGTGTTTGCACCATTTTTCTCTCCTCACACACAAAGTGCACCACAGAGGTGAATTCATCCTTAATCTACCACAATTTGGCTTCCCCACCCCCCATGATAGTAAATCCACTTTAGCTAAATTTACTGATATCCTTCTTACTAGTCATACCCTGTAATCCCTTCCCCATCCTTCCCTTGACTCTCTGAAGTGCTTTAATCATGTTGTCCTTTGTCAAACTCACTAGGGTTTAGAAATCTTCTGTCGACGCCCTGCTTTCTGCTTCACCTTCTCTGCTAGCTCTTCCTTTATCCTCATTTCCCCAGGATGGTTCTCCTTCCTTTGCTTCCCTGTTGTATGTTTGTGGTTCCCAGCGTACTGTATTCTGTCTTCCCTTCTTATATTTTCATCTTCATCTATGTCTTGCAGGACGGTATATTGACTAGTATAGTGTATATAGAGGAGGCTGAATTAATGGCCTCCAAAGATACCAGGCCTATTCCCTAGAACATTTAGGGCTTATAGATATTATTAAGTTAGTGGTCTTGGATGGGGAGATTATCCTGGATTATTGGGGTGAAACTTAGTTGCCATAATTAAGTGTCTTTATGAGAGGGAAGATAAAAGGAGCTTGATATGGGCAGAAGAGGAGAAGGCAATATGACTGCATAGATTGCAATGATGCAGTCACAATCCAAACAAACAAACAAAAGTTATCTGTCAACCACCAGAAGCTGAAGAAGCAAGAAATGGATTCTGTCCTGGCTGCTCCAGAGGCACTGTGGCCCTGCTGACTCGATGGTTTTGGTCCACTGACACTGATTTTCGACTTTTGGTCTCCAGAACTGGGAGAAAATAAATTGCTGCTGCTTTCAACCCAGGTTCAAATTGTTTTTAAGTTTGTGAAAAATTGTTACAGCAGTCACCAGAAACAAACACAATTAGAACATCTAAAATAAATTTCTTTTTTTTTAATTTTTATTGTTGGTTGTTCAAAACATTACATAGTTCTTGACATATCATATTTCACACTTTGATTCAAGTGGGTTATGAACTCCCATTTTTACCCCGTATACAGATTGCAGAATCACATCGGTTACACATCCACTGATTTACATATTGCAATACTAGTGTCTGTTGTATTCTGCTGCCTTTCCTATCCTCTACTATCCCCCCTCCCCTAAACACCAAAACAAAAAAAAAAAAAACAAAAAAAAAATAAAAATGAGAGAGTTTGTGGAATAAGTTNTCCCATCTTCTCTCTCTACCCCATCTACTGTAATTCATTTCTCCCCCTTGTTTTTTTTTTCCTTTCCCCTCACTTCCTTTTGTATGAAATTTCTTTACTTACTATCTTTTTCTGCCAAGTTCACATAACCGGTCCACCTTATTTCCAATTTAAATTAGAGATGGCCATTACTGAGTGCTATAAATGTGCCAGACACCATCTAAAGCCCTTTAGAAATGTCATCTTATTTAATGAACTTTAAATACTCACTGCAACCTCACCACATAGGTACTTTATAGTCCTGGTTTTAGAATGAGGGAACCAAACAAATAAAGTTTGTTCCTGCTTCAATGGCTTGTGATTTGTGCCCAGCCAGACTGCGGCAGATGGCATTTCTGTCAGCTTTTCTGTTACTGTGACCAAAATACCCAACAAGAACAACTCAGAGGAGCTAAAGTTTACTGGGGCCCATGGTTCCAGAGGTTTCAGTTCATAGATAGCCAACTCTGTTGCTCTGGGCCTGAAGTAAAGCAGTACATCATGAGGGAAGGATGTTGTGAAGGGAAGCTGCTCCCTACATGGCACTCAGGAATCAGAGAGAGAGAGGCCAAAAGGAAAATGCACCATACCAAGGCATGAACCCAGTGACCTACCTCCTCCAGCCATGCCCCACCTGCCTGCAGTTACCACCCATGTCTCTTCATTCAAAGTAGGAAGGACTGATTAGGTTGCAGCTCTCACAATTCAGTTTTATTTAACTGCCAAGTTACTCCTGCATTAAAAGGAACTTTGGTGGGGGTGGAACCTTACATCCAAACCATAACAGATGAGAAGTGCTAGAGCTGAGATTTGGAGCCTAGCATGTTCTGGTTTTAGAGCCAAGCACTGATGGCAGTGCTCTGACCCCTCAAGTTGTCTGATGGCTCAGGTTACTCAAAAGCCTGTACCATGCCGCTGTAGTGGTGTTCAGGGCCTGTGAGGACAAATCACTTTAGTACAACACTACTAACCTGCCAGGTGATCAATACCAGTCCCTTGCAGCTTGCTATTCTTATTCAAATGAAGCTAGGACCCTTCCCAAGTCTCATGCAATTTCAGACTTAGGGCTTACATCAGGAGGAAAACCAGAGCCAGGCAGGAATTCTTGCTGCCTCCTGAAATCCTCATATTTATTGACAGACTCTATTCACAGGGTATTGTGGCTGTCGTGTTGCCATGGCTACTTCCCCTGTGTTTCTCCTGGGCCTCTGGGGCAAAGGTGGAAAAGCTGAAACTGAAAGCTTCCTTTTTAACATTGATGAATTTGACTTTCCATGGTGTGTTTGGTGTACCTGGCATTCCACTATTCCCTGTCTGGTTCCTCCCTTATTATTAGCACTTGAAGTGTGGACAATAATATTAACTATACTATCTGAGTCAGCTACTAGGTGTTCAGTAACTTCCATATATTATCCATTTAATCCTTTCTACATTTTTTAAAAGAAAGCAATATTATTGCCATTTTACAAAGGAGAATACTGAGGCTTAGAAAGACCAATTTGTCCAAGCTCATACAAATAGTGACAGAGTTAAGTTTGTTTAGACAATTGAAGTTATTGAACTATGTAACAGAATTTCTTTTTCTCTTTTTTTTTTTTTTTTTTTTTTTTTTTTTTGGTGGTGCTGGGGATCAAACCAGGTCTTGTGCATTCTAGGAAAGCGCTT
Source organism: Marmota marmota marmota (assembly GCF_001458135.2). Lineage (NCBI taxonomy): Eukaryota > Metazoa > Chordata > Mammalia > Rodentia > Sciuridae > Marmota > Marmota marmota. The sequence goes on along the minus strand of NW_025999842.1, from coordinate 4,749,492 downwards.
TATTGCAAAGCTACATCCTCCAGCCCACAAAATTTCTTCTCAACCAAAATTACACCTTCCCATTACTTCAGATAGGGATGAAGGAAGGGGCAGAAAAAAGGACCAAAGTTCTTCATAGTATTCTCATCAGCTTTCTGTCAGTGTAAAAAAAAAAAAAAAAACAATACCTGAGTGAATCAACTTATAAGAAGAAAAGGCTAATTGGAGCTCACAGTTTTGGAGGTTTCAGTCCATGGTCAATTGACCCCATTGCTTTGGACCTGTGGTGAGACAATACATTGTGGAGGGAGCAAGTGGTGGAGGGAACTCTTCACTTCATGGTGGCCAGGAAGTGTAAAAAAAGAGAGGAAGGCTCTGTTTCTTATTGTCCCCTTCAAGTGCATATTCCCAGTGACCTAACTTCGTTGAACTAGGCCATACCTTTAAATGGTCCATCACCTCCCAGTAGTGCCATGGGCTAGGAATGGAGGCTTTAACACATGGGTCTTTTGGGGGCACTTATCCAAACCATAACACAAAGTTTAGGAAGAAGTCAGCTCTAGTTCTTTCCTAAAGAGCCAAGGAACATGATTTCTGCCTCTGAGATTGTCTCATGTTTGGACACAATGGACTTTAGTAATAAAGTTGATATTTGTTTTGTAAGTCTTTATACTATAAGGTGGTTGTGTATAAAGCATTTTTTTTTGTGAGTGGGGGAGGGCAGGACCTTGCCCCCATCTTCTAAATTCTGTGGAGATGGCTCCTCTGTGCAGAGATAGATGTGTGAAGCTAAAGAAGTTGAAATCCGAGACTCTCACTTGCGTGGGCATATGCTTTTATAACATTTGGCTATTATGTACAATCAAGAGTACAGTCTCTTCCATATTAAGTTCCTCTCAATGCCCCTTCCTGTTCGGTAGTCGCAGGCTCTGTGAACCTTCTCTGAGTCCTTGGCTAAGGGGAAATTGAACCAGAAATGCCTTTTCTTGGGTTGGATGGGATGTGTTGATGTGGTATGATGAGTTATTGTTGCCTGCTTTTGTGTGGAAGTCATTTGTGCACTCATTTGGGGTGACAGAATGTAGACATAGGACTGAAGACTGTAATGCAATATGATACATTCTTCATCATAGAAGTATGCAGGTGGTAGAGGAGAAAAAAATGGTTTGAAATATTCAGAGCCAGAAGCTCATTTGTGGAAAATTCTTCAAGTCACCTTAATGAAAAGATGTAATGAGTGGTTTTGGTTTTACTGATGCCATGCTAACTCAGAAAATACTCTCCTATTAGGAAATATGTGAGGGGGGCAATCAAAGAGCATGTACAAAAAAGAAAGAAAGAAAGAAAGAAAGAAAGAAAGAAAGAAAGAAAGAAAGAAAGAAAGAAAGAAAGAAAGAAAGAAAGAAAGAAAGGAAGGAAGGAAGGAAGGAAGGAAGGAAGGAAGGAAGGAAGGAAGAAAGAAAGGAAGAAAAGAAAAGAAAAACGTCATAGGGTATATCAAGAAATTAATGAACAAATAGACTATTTTCAGGATTTTGCAATGTTTATGGTATTTACCAGGTTTTTGAATGTATACTTTGTGGTGGTTTCTTTATTCTTCTAATTAAACACCCACAATTTTATCTATTATTTTTATTTTGTAATTATTAAAGAGGGTCCCCATAATTGTTTAAATGTCAGATTCCAGAGACAGATCCCACAAATCTTGCATCTTTCTCTGTCACTACAGCATGTAAAACACACTAACCAGACCTTTCAGGGAATGATTGGTGGCAGGAGGAAGGTGGAAAATTCATATGTAAGGTTTGCCAGGGGAGTGGCTTGGGAACTGAGTAAGGATGTGGGCTCTCCAGCTCCAGTGTAAGCGGGTCAGGGCCCACAGTTGCCCGGCCCCCATGCCTCACTCACAGTATCATGTTTTTTTTTTTTTTTTTTTTTTTCATCCAAGCCTGTTCAGTGAAGAGGCAGCTGTCATCATTCCCCCAACTCACACCACATCTACTTCCCATGAGGGCCTAGGATATCAGAATTAGAAGTACATTCCTTTCGATTTACAATAAAAAGCTAATGTTCTCACAAGAATTTCATTGTACATCACTATTAAGTACCCCTTACTCCTGAGGCTTAGGAGATGTTAATGAAGCTGGTGATGATGACTCACAGACTTTTTTGATGCATGCTATGCATCAGGTCATATGCACATATGTAATGTGCACTGTCTCAGGCAACCAACAGAAGGAAACTGAAGTTGAGAAGGGTCACACAACTCTAAGCAGCTGAATAAAAGATTAGGGCAAAAAAAGAGTTAAACAACAAGGAGACAAGGGCTTTACAAGGCTTTACAATTTTCAGGCATTTCACAATCCTGCCTTGGGCCAGCCCTGCCCTTCACTGTCTTCCCCAACTCTAGTAAAATGCTGATTACTGCTTTTTCTAATCACAAGGAACAGGGTAGAATATACTATACATCATACAGGGTGTAAAAAGTAAACCCCTGGGCAATGAAAGTATCTTCCCTGGAACAAGGAACATAATTTGGATTAAAAGTCAAATGACACCTGGATTCAACAAAAATCAATTACCAAGGGGAAAAGGTTTTCAGTACAACTAGAAACACACAGTTAAACATTAGCGTCCGATGGTTTGAAGTGTTTGAGTTTTGCAATGGTGCGGTTTGGAAGCTTTCCAACAGAAAAGCTATTTTCTTTTAAGAGGAGAGCTCTCTGCAATATTTTCTTTGCTGAAATAATGTGATCCTTAATGACGTCTTATGTGACCCAAACTTTAAATAGACCTTATTATTTTAGCTGACCTCATACTTACTAGGTTTTTACAGGTCAGCAAGGAACTATCAACAGCTTCCTGATAATTAATCCTACTTGCCCTGAAAACTGTTAGCCAGTTAGTCTTATCTATGCTAAAAGGAAGCTTTTATATGTACCAGACTTCCTCAATAAATAATAAAGAACAAACTGAAATTCTGCAGAAAGGTCCAACATTGTGAGGTTTGAGAATGAAGAAACAGATTGAAAATTGTGATGACACCCTATCCTCAGCTCCTAACTTGCTGCATTCTGTGGTTCTTCTGGCACAGGAATGGCTATACAATAGAGTCAGCAGTTCAACTAGTCAGGTCAGGAGTGACTCTCTGGGTGGCACTATCAAGATGTATGGACTTTTAAATCTTATGCAAGTTACCTGGGTGGTCTGTCTGGGTTGGGAAGTAATAGGGAAGGCATCTTAACTAGCAACTAAAGTAGTTCCCACCAGAATTTAATTTTCTACCATAAGAGACTCATTCTTTTGACTATGAAGATCTTTAAAATATAGCTGCCATCTTTGGTTGACACCTATCCCAAAACAAGACTGCTGTTTGATAGGAGAGAAAGAGAGAGGTGTTGTTAGAACTGATGCAAAGGGCCACAGAAAGAAAAATGGTGATGAAATAGTGAACTTGGCTTTCTTCAAATGGCTGAGAGAGTAGGAAGGTGCTGCTGGACCCATCTAGCAATTTGTAAATGGGTTGTTTGAACATATGGGTCTTAACATGTTCATAGACTGTGAGTGTGTGTGTGTGTGTGTATAAAATGAAAAGGCTTATTATAAGATGTAGCCTCTTGTCAGCATAGTATGAAGTTCCTCAGGTAAGGGCATGCTTTATAATTAAAGGATTTCTGCATCTGTTAATTGCCCATGGCATGCACCCTTTGTTTCCAAGACAAGTTTCTGATTTTCAGTGATAATTTATTATAAATCTATTTTCTCATCAGGCTAAATCCAACATCCTCAAGTATATATGGATAAAAAGATTCATTGAGATTACCTCAGGGCTGGGGATACAGCTCATTAATAGAGTGCTTGCCTCACATGCACAAGGTCCAAGGTTCAACCCCCAGCATTACACACACACACAAACACACACACACACACACACACACACTATATATACTGTCTCTTAT